>NW_011889065.1:439287-444789 GCF_000151845.1 Pteropus vampyrus
TTTGCAAGCAACACCTCCGATAAGGGCCTTATATCCAAAATACACAAAGAACTCAAAAAACTCGATAACAACAAAAAAACAAATGATCCACTCAAAAAATGGGCAGAGGACCTGAACAGACATTTCTCCCAAGAAGACATGCAAATGGCCAACAAATATTTGAAAAAGATCCCCAACATCACTAGCTATTAGGGAAATGCAAATCAAAACCACAGTGAGTTACCATCTCACACCTGTTGGAATAGCTATAATCAACAGGACAGATAATGACAAGTGTTGTAGAGTATGCAGAGAAAAAAGAACCCTCATACACTGCTGGTGGGACTGCAAATTGGTGCAGCCAGTGTGGAAAACAGTATGGAGTTTCCTCGAAAAACTAAAAATCGATCTACCATATGATCCAGCTATCCCTCTACTGGGTATTTACCCCAAAGACTTGAAAACTCATATCCAAAAATGTATTTGCACACCGATGTTCATAGTTGCATTATTCACAGTGGCCAGGACATGAGAGCAACTGAAGTGTCCTTTGATAGATGATTGGCTAAAGAAGGTGTGGTACATATATACAATGGAACATTATCAGCCATAAGAAGAGATGAAATACTGCCATTTTCAACAACATGAATGGACTTCGAGATAATCATGCTAAGTAATATAAGCCAGAGAGAAAAAGTCGAAAACCATAAGATATCACTTATATGTGGGATATAAACCTAAAAGCAAAAAACGAACAGGACATATAGAGACTCATGGACATGGACAATAGGCTAGTGATTACCAGAGGGTAAGCGGAAGGGTGGAAGGTAGAGGTAGATGGAGTAAAAGGGGTCAAATATGTGGTGACATTATAGAATTAAAAATTAATTAATTAATTAATTAATTAATAATAATAAAATACAGCTTTGTAGAACTTTCTAATACAAAATATACTGAAAACAGCAACTTTTGCAATCATCTCACACCTTTCACGTAGGTAGTTTTCTCATTCACTTTGTTCTAAAGTGAAAAATGTAATTAGCCTGGTGTGAAAGAAATTGGATATCCCATTATGTATAATCCCTTCAGCTATTCATTTCTAACTCATGCCATTTAGAGATTTTGTTCAACAAGAACAAAAGTAACCTAAATATTTATTTTGAGATAGCAGCATGTATACATAGCAAAACTAAGAAATTATAAACATTTCCTACAAACTAAAATTTAAAAAGAAGTGCAGATTCAGTGAGAATGAGTTTACTATTAACTTGCTGAGAGTGGACTGGCAGTATTTGCCAATTTTACAGACATTTTATGACAACATCACACTGCTCTGTTATTTCGCTTACAAAAGCCACTATTTTTAATGATTACTCTTTCAACTGAAAATGTTTGTATACCACTAACTTTTTAACTGCTTGTCCCCTTCTGTAATGTATGAGTACCCTGTCATAATGTTGTGGTAGCATCTTTTCCACTCTGAGATATGCTGTTTTAGAATGGATATAGGGAAAAAGAAGTTAAAAATAAAAACTTTCTAGGTTTTTTCTGGACAAAAGATTATCTATAATTTTAAAACCTACGAGTTTCCAGTGCCTTATAAATCTTTGAAAAAATAAAAATTGCACTAAATGAAAATAAGAATAAACCTAGCTCTTGTGAGGGCTCATAAAATTAAACACATAAAGTATCTTAAATGTAGGAAAATTAATAATTTTATACATGATGAACTTTCAACCTAAATAATATTTTTATTGAAGAGAATGTTAGAGATCCATTGTAGTTGAAGATTTAGTATCCTAAGTTTACTTTGGCCCCTATCCTAGGAAGTTTAAATGCAGTGTGTGAATAAATATTTAACAAACAGCTCTCCTTCCAAAATATATAAAATATAAAAGCCCTCAAATATAGTGGACAATTTGGTGATAGACAGAGGGGAGGAGAGTTGGGAGGCTGAGAGAATGGAGTGAAGGGTTAAAGAAGTCCAAATTAGTAGTTGATAGATAGTCATGGGGATGGGGAGCATGGCATAGGGAATGCAGTTAGCATTACTATATTGGCTAGGTGGAAAACGAGAAGAGAGATTGAGCAATTAGGGGGATCGTTTTAAAAACTATATAAATGTCTAACCAATGTACTGTATACTTGAAACTAATTAAAATAAATAAATAAATTTATAAGTAAAATAAAATAAAAGCCCTGATTTGTAGTATTTACTGATTTCTATGGTGTAAATACTTCTACTATGGCTGATTCAAACTACCAATATACTTACTGTCATAGAAAACAGAGTTGGGAAGACATGTAAGCAACTGAGCTCTCACAAGCTGATATAAGACACCACCATAGCACCACTGGCTCAGTTTTTTTTTTTTTCCTTTTAAGTGCAAGTATTAAAAAGATCTTGCCAGAACAGAGTCTTGTCAGAATACAATGGATCCTGAGGATAGCACCGGAATGAGTCCTACTGTTAATGCTTTCAGTCCAGCCTCATCATTCCTTGCTTGGACTACTGCAGTGATCTTCTTATGGAGATTATTTCCAGTTTCTGCCCTCTGCTGCTGCTAGAATGATATTTCTGAAAAGTAGATTTGTTCCTACCTCTCACCTGCTTAAAAACTTTTTTTTAGATTTTCAGAGCCTGCAGGGTTAAGTTTAAGAAATGTCTGGCAATCAGATCCCTTCATGAAAATCAGAACAAATGTTTTCCAAATGTTAGTTTGTAGACTAACTTCATCGGAACCCATCTATGAAGCTTTGTGAAAGGGAGATTCTAGCCAGAACCATTCCACAGATCTACTGAATTACTGAATCAGACTCGAGGAGCAGGGCTTGGAAACTAGCATTTTTAGAGACAAACAGATACATCTGTTACCATAACCAGATTTGAGAATCCATCAAAAAGTGAAGTGTTTAAAGCCTGTTTTAGCAACTTGTTAACTGAGTGGCCTGGGAAGTTAGCTGATCATCATATGCCTCAGTTTTCTTATCTCTACAATGGTGAAAATTATATCTAATTTTCTGGTGTGTTTTATTTTCTATTTATATATTTTTTTATTTTGGTGGCATTGTTTCACAAAATCCAGTAACATTCAAGTGTCAAATTCAACAGTAACTCATATTTATTTTGTATTGTATGTTCACTGCCATAGTAACATTTCTTTCTGTCACCAATATTTGAGCACCTTTACCGCACCTACCTCCCTACTTCCCCCTACCATCTGGTAAACACCAGTCTATTGTCCATGTCCATGAGTCTGTTCATTTTTCATGTTTGTTTGTTGCTTTTAGGTTTATATCCCATATGGTTTATATCCCATATGGTCATGTGGTTTTCAACTTTTTCTGTCTGGCTGATTTCGCATAGCATGTTTATCTCAAGGTCCATTCATATTTTCACAAACGGCAGTATTTTATCTCTTCTTATGGTTGAGTAATATTCCATTGTATATATGTACCACGGCTTCCTTAGCCAATCATCTATCGTAGGACACAGGTTGCTTCCATGTCCTGGCCACTGCGAATAATGCTGCTATGAATATCAGTGTGCAAATATCTTTTTCAGATATGGGTTTTCAAGTCTTTGGGTTAAATACCCAGTAGACAGATTGCTGGATCATATGGTAGATCAATTCTTGTGCCGGGAGCTCTGGACTTGACCTTTGTGTGGGTTGTGTGTGATCTTCTGTTGTTGCCAAGCCTTTATTGTTGTTAGTAGATCAGTGGGTGGGATTAACATTCAGGCTGACTAATTGTGGGAATTGGTTGCACCCTCAGGATAAGAGTCGTTGTGTGGGGGCTGACCCCACTGAGTGGACTTTGCCTTAGCAGACTTGTGTACTTGTTGCAACCACCCTTTGTGTGTATCACTACTGGAGCTAGTCAAGAGTTGCTCTGTTGTGGTCTGGTGCCAGCATCCAGATGCATTTGTTTCATGGCCCCTTGGGAGGGGCTCCCCTATAGGCCAAGGTCAGCTGCTGCTTTTGATTGCTCAGGGTTACGCGGTGAGAACAACAGAGAGGTCTGCTGGTGGTTGTTGTCTATGCTGGATCTATAGGTAAGTGGAAGAGACAACGCTGTAGGCAGCTCTTGGTTATCCCCAATCCCTGATGTATGGCAGTTTAGCAGAGGGACCAGTGCTCCTCAAGGCCTGATACTGCCTATCAGAGGCCTGTAAGTCTCTGAAACTAGATGAGCCTCTGGGTGATACGCATTTTGGGTAGCGCAGGGACCCTAGGAGTCTCCTGGGTCTAGTGAGTAAATTTCCCCCTGCCACTGCAGTGTCAATTTGCATGCCCTTGGTGTCTCTATGTCTCGCCGTACAAGTTTCCACTCGTAGGATGGTCAACTGCTGCCCACTCTGGGCCTAAATGCACTACCCCAGAGCAGAGGCAGCTGTCTATCAATATGCAGCAGGCACTTTGTGTACTGGATGGGGCAGGAGCTCAGGGAGTCAAGGGCCGTCAGGCCAATACACACCCCTGCAATCCCCTTAAGAGATATCACAGCTCTTGCAGGCAGCAGTGGTCTGTCCACAACTGTTTTCTTTGAAATGCGCTTACTGCACTAGCCAAGGTCTGTTGCTTGTGCTAACTGCTCAACCCCAGAGCCAAACAGGGCAGAAGAGGCTGTTTGTCAATGGGCTGCAGGCACTTTGTGGCTTGGGTGAAGTGAGATCTCAGGGAGATAAAGTCTATTTGGCCAATACAGACTCAGTTTTGCTGCAACTTCTGTGCCTGGGCTTTCCCATTATAGACTCAGATCACAGTGAGACCAACTACTGTCAGGGGCAGTCCCACAGACCCCTGTGCTCCTCAGACACAATATTGCAACTCTTGCAGGCAGCAAAGGTCTGCCTGCTGTTGATTTTCATGCAGTGCCTACCCTGTACCAGCCAAAGTTTGTTGCCTGTGTGGATTACGAGATCAGGAGAGGGAAAGTGCAGGGCTGTGGCAGTTCACTGTCAGTGGGCCCCCTGGGAAAATTTGTGGGTAGGGTGGTGCAGGGTCTCAGAGAGACAATGGCAGTCAGATCAATACATCCTCAGTCTTGCTGCAAATTTGGTAACTGTTGTGAGTTCCCATAGAAGACCCAGATCACAGCAAGACCAGCTGCTGTCTGGGACTTGCCCACAGGTCCCCGATATCTACCCAAGTTTGTGTTGGCAGCAGTGATCTGCCTAACCTTACCTCTGAAATGGAACTCACAGCACTGGTCGCATGCTGGGAATGGAAATGTAGCTTACAGTGCTGGCCCTGTTGCTGGGATTGGAAACGCCTCACAGCGATGACATCCCCACTGTGAATACTTTTTGTTCTGAATCACTTGGAGCAGGGCTTTGCAAACCTCCAGCAACAACTGCTCTGCGCAGTCTGCAGGTTGGGTGGGGTGGGGTCTCAGAGAGACAATGACAGTCAGATCAATTCAGCCTCAGTCTTGCTGCAAATATGGTAACTGTTGTGAGTTCCTGCAGAAGACCCAACTCACAGCAAGACCAGCTGCTTTCTGGGACTAACCCACAGG
>NW_011889065.1:446363-449308 GCF_000151845.1 Pteropus vampyrus
TGTTTTGGTGGAGTCATTAGGGTTCTCTATATATAGAATCACGTCATCTGTGAATGATAACCGTTTTATTTTTTTCCTTTCCAATTGGATGCCTTTTATTTCTTTTTCTTGTCTGATTACTGTGTCTAGGAATTCCAATACTCTGCTGAATAAAAGTGGTGGAAGTGGACATCTTTGTCTTTCTCTTGATCTTAAGAAAAACACTTTTAGCTTTTCCCTGTTGAGTATGATGTTAGCTGTGAGTTTGTCATATATGGCTTTTATTATATTGAGAGATGTTTCCTCTGTTCCCACTTTGCTTAGAGCCTTTATCATAAATGAAAGCTGGATTTTGTCACTTTTCTGCATCTGTAGATATGATCTTACTAATTATTTTATTAAATTTATCAGAGTGATATTACTTAAAAATATATAGGTTTCAAGTATACAATTTGATAATAATCATCTGCATATTGCATTGTATGTTCAGCAACCAAAGTCAAATCTCTTGCCATTTGCAACAATATAGATGGATCTTGAGATTACCATGCTAAGCAAAATATGTCAGGCAGAAAAAGATGATCTTATGACTTTTATCTTTCATTTTGTTTATATGATGTATCATGTTAATTGAATTGTGGACATCGAACTAACCTTGCATCTCAGCAAAAAATCCCACTTGATCATGGTGTATGATCTTTTTAATGTCTTGCTGAATTTGGTTTGCTAATATTTTGTTGAATATTTTTGCATCTATGTTCATCAGGATTATTAGCCTATATTTTTTTTTTTTTTTGTAATGTCTTTGTCTGGTTTTGAAATCAGGGTAATGATGGCCTCGTAAAATGAACTTGGGAGCCTTTTCTCCTCTTGCAATTTTTGGACTAGTTTGACAAGGGTGGATGTTATTTTTTCCTTCAAGGTTTGGTAGAATTGACATGTGAAGTCATCTGGTCCAGGACTTTCGTTTTCTGGGAGTTTTTTCATTACCGATTTGTATTTATTAGGAGTAATTAGTTTGTTCAGATTTTCTATTTCTTAAGGTTTCTTATAAGGACACACAATTATCATTTATTTATTTATATTTAAAATTTATTTATTTTTTATGATGACTTTGTTAACCAAAATTCGTACAGCTGTACATTTTAACAGTAAGGCATGTATATGTTTACACAGTGTGTTCACCTCCAATAGTTAGATCTATTTCTGTCACCACATATTTGAACCCCTTTATCCCATCAACCTCCCCCTCCCCACAACTCCTACCCTCTGGTAACCACTAGTCTATAGTCCATGTCCATGAATCTCTGTTTGTTTGTTCTTTTTGTTTGTTGCTTTTAGGTTTATATCCCACATATACATGATGTCATGTGGTTTTCAAATTGTTCTGTCTGTCTTATTTTGCTTAGCATGTTTATCTCACGACCTATCTATGTTGTCATAAGTGGCAGTATTTCATCTCTTCTGAAGGCTGAGTAATATTCCATTGTATATATGTACCACTGCTTCTTTAGCCAGTCATCCATTGTAGGATACTTTAGTTGCTTTCATGTCCTGCCACCATGGAAAATGCTGCTATGAACACTGGGGTACATATATCTTTTTGGATAAATGTTTTCAAGTTTTTTTGGGTAGAGGGATTTGCTGAATCATATGGAAGATCAATTATTAGTTTTTTTGAGAAACCTCCATACTATTTTAAAGATTGGTTGTACCAATTCGCAGTCTCACCAATAGTGTATGAGTATCCCTTTTTTTCCACATCCTCTCCAACTCTCGTTACTACTAGTCCTGTTGATAATAACCATTCTAACAGGTGTGAGATGGTATCTCATTGTGGTTTTGATTTGCGTTTTCCTAATAGCTAGTGAAGTTGAACATCTTTTCATATGTCTGTTGGCTATGTTTTATGTCTCCTTAGGAGAAGTGTTTGTTCAGGTCTATAACCCATTTTTTAGTTGGATTGTTTGTTTTTGTTGTTGAGTCGTACGAGTTTTTTTATATATTTGGGATATTAGGCCCTTATTGGAGGCATTGTTTGTAAACATATTCTCCGATTCAGATGCTGCCTCTTTGACTTGTTGACAATTTCTTTTAGTTTGATGTAGTTCCATTTATTTATTTTTGCTTTTACTTCCCTTACTCTTGAGGTCAAATTCATAAACTCTTTTTTAAGTCCAAGGTCCATGGGTTTAGTTCCTATGTTTTCTTCTTTGTAATTTATTGTTTCAAGTCTTATATTCAGGTCCTTAATCCATTTTAAATTAATTTCGGTGGGAAGCGATAGACAATAGTAAATTTTCATTCCGTTTTAGGTGACTTTTCAGTTTTCCCAACACCATTTATTGAAGAGGCTTTCCATTCCCCATTGTATATTTTTGGCTCCTTTACCAAAAATTATTTGCCCATATAAACGGGAGTTTACTTCTGGAGTATAGATTCTATTCAGTTGTCTGTATGTCTGTTTTTCTTCTAATATCATGCCAGTTTGATTATTGTCACTGTGTAGTATAATTTGAAGTTGAACCTTGTTCTTCTTTCTTCGGATGGTTTTGGCAATTCAGGTTTTTTGCGCTTCCATAAAAATCTGATGTTTTGTTTTCTATTTCTTTAAAAAGAGCCAATGGGATTTTGATGGGGATTGCATTAAATCTATATAATGTGTTTGTTAATAAGATCATTTTATCTATGCTGATTCTTCCAATCAAAGAACACGGAATATCTTTCCATTTGTCTTTTTCAATTTATTTTAGTAAGGTCTTGTTGTTTTCATTATATAGGTCCTTCACGTGTTTTGTTAGGTTTATTGCTAAGTATTTTATTTTTTTGTTGAAATTGCAGAGCAATTTTTTTTTCCATTTCTTTTTCTGACAATTCATTATTAGAGTATAGGAATGCTATGAATTTTTGAATACTGATTTTGTATCCTAAAACTTTATTGTATATTTTTTGTTATTTCTAGTAGT
>NW_011889065.1:449358-450113 GCF_000151845.1 Pteropus vampyrus
CAATTCATTATTAGAGTATAGGAATGCTATGAATTTTTGAATACTGATTTTGTATCCTAAAACTTTATTGTATATTTTTTGTTATTTCTAGTAGTTTTCTTGTGGAGTCTTTAGGTTTTCTATATAGGGAATAATGTCATCCACAAATAGTGACCACTTGACTTCTTCATTTCCTATTTTGATACCTCTTGTTTCTTTCCCTTGCCTGATTGCAATTGCTAGGACCTCCAATATTATATTGAACAACAGTGATAATAGCAGACGGCCTTGTCTTATTCCTGATTGTAGAGAAAAAGTCTTTAGCTTTTCATCATTTAATATAATGTTAACTGAGTGTTTGTTGAATACGGCCTTTACTATGTTGAGATACTTTCCTTCTATGCCAATTTTATTAAGGGTTTTGATCATAAATTGATGCCGTATCTTGTCTAAGACTTTTTCTGTATCTATTGATATGATCAGATGATTCCTATTTTTTAATTTGTTTATGTGCTGTATCACATTAATAGATTTGTGTATGTTAAATCATCCCTGTGCCCCCGGGATGAAGCCCACTTGATTATGGTGTATAATCTATTTAATGTGCTGTATTCAATTCACTCATACATTATTTAGGATTTTTGCATCTGTGTTCATGAGAGATATTGGTCTGAAGTTTTCTTTCTTTGTGCTATATTTACCAGGTTTTGGTATCAGGGTAATATTGGCTTCATAAAATGAGTTAGGAAGTGTTGCCTCCTCTTCAATTTTTTGGA
>NW_011889065.1:450163-451701 GCF_000151845.1 Pteropus vampyrus
TTTCTTTGTGCTATATTTACCAGGTTTTGGTATCAGGGTAATATTGGCTTCATAAAATGAGTTAGGAAGTGTTGCCTCCTCTTCAATTTTTTGGAAGAATTTGAGGAGAATAGGTATTAAATCTTCTTTGAATGTTTGGTAGAAGTCAATGTTGAAGCCATCTGGTCCTGGAGTTTTACTTTTTGGTTGGGTTTTGATTATTTCTATTTCCATACTATTGATTTACTAGTTATTTTTGATTCGGTCTTGGAAGGTTGTATCTTTCTAACTACCTGTTCATTTCTCCGAGGTTATTAAATTTGGTGTTATAACCTTTTCCTGGTATTCTTGTATGATCCTCAGTATTTCTTTGGTATCTGTCATAATTTCTCCTCTTTCACCCTGGATTTTGTTTGTGTCTTTTCTCTTTTTTCTTTAGTGAGGCTAGCCAGGAGTTTGTCAATTTTATTAAACTTCTCAAAGAACCAACTGTTGCATTCATTTTTTGTCCTATTGTCTTTTAGTTCTCAAAGTCATTTAATTCTCCTGTAATTTTGATTATTTTTTTTTCTGCTGATTTTAGCCTTCATTTGTTCTTTTTCTAGTTTTTTTTTTTTTAAGATGACATGTTAGATTGCTTTGGGGGGCTCTTTCTTGATCTTTCGAGATCAATCACATGTAATAATTTGAACCTTCCCCTTATGAATGCTTTTGCCATGTCCCAAAAGTTTTGATACATTGTACTATCATTATCATTCATTTCTATGTATCTCTTGATCTGTCCTTTTATTTTTCCTACGACCCAGTCATTCTTCACTAGCATGTTGTTTAATCTCCAAGTAGTTGTGGTTCTTCTCGCTTTCTTTTTACAGCTGATCTCTAGCTTCAAAGCATTATGATCAGAGAATATGGTTGGTATGATTTCAATCTTCTTATATTTATTGAGGCTATCTCTGTGTCCCAGTGTGTGGTCAATCCTTGAGAATATTCCATGTGCACTAAAGAAGAATGTATAAGCAACTGTTTCGAGATGAAAGGCTCTGTAAATGTCAATTGTGTCCAGTTGGTCTAATGTGTCATTTAAGGACCTTATTTTCTTATTGGTTTTCTGTTTGGATGATCTGTCCCTATCCAACATTGGGGTATTTAGGTCCCCTACTATGACAGTGTTTTGGTCTGTTTCTCCCTTTAGTTCTGTAGTAACTGCTTTACATATTTCGGGGCTCCCTAATTGGGATCATGGATTTTAATGTGTTATGTCTTCTTGGTGTATGATTCCCTTTATCATTATGAAGTGTCCCTCAGTATCTTTCTTTACCTTTTTTTTTATTTTCAAGTCTATTTCATCCTATATTAGTACAGCTAACTCTAGCTTTTCTCTGAATACTATTTGCTTGAAATATCATTTTCCACTCTTTCACTTTGAGTCTATGTTTGTCTTTGGAGCTGAGATTTGTCTCCTTCTTGTTTTATGTTATATACTTCAGTTCTGGATTGTTAGTGTTTGGTTACCATTAAAATTTGTAAAGGATAATTATATATATAAATATTTTTATTCT
>NW_011889065.1:451906-455432 GCF_000151845.1 Pteropus vampyrus
GTTTTAGCTTGTAATACCATATTCTTAATGAGGGTTGCAGTATCTTTCTTCTGTCTGCCTGCTCAACGTCTTACTCATAGTTATGTATTTTTTTGTCATTTTCTTTCAAGTGGGCTAACCCCTTTCATTATTTCCTGTAATCAGGCCTCATAGTGAAGAATTCCCTCAACTTTTGTATGTCTGGAAAGGTCTTTATTTGTTCTGCATACCTAAAGGAGAGCTTTGCTGGATACATTATTCTTGGTTGGTTATTCCTTTCATTTAATAATTTGAATATTTGGTTCCACTTCTTTCTTGCTTGTAAGGTTTGTGCTGAGAAGTCCGAAGATAGTCTAATGGGTCTTCTTTTCCCTGGCTTGCTTGAGAATTCTTTCTTTGTCATTAATTTTTGATAATTTTAACATAATGTGTCTTGGAGAAGATCTTTGAGACTTCTTTGATTCAAAGCTCCAGCTCATTCTTTATATTTGGGAAATTCTTGTCAACTATTTGTCTGAATATGCTCTGTGATCACTTCTTCCTGTATTCTCCTTCTGGTATACCTATTTTTCTTATTTTGCTTTTTCTGATGGTGACCACTTGTACCTGTATTTCTATTTCATTATTTTTTATTCTTTGGTGTCTTCTTCCTTCTAAATTATTTCTATATTTCTGTCTTTGATATCTCTGATTCTTTCCTCCATCTGGCCAGCTTTATTTCCTTTGTTTGCTATTTCACTCTTCATCTCTTTTAGTGTTTTCTTCATCTCCAGATATTCTGTTTGGTTCTTTTTTAGTGTTTCAGTCTTCTTGCTTAAAACTCATTTTGCTGGTCTATTTTGTCTAAGTTATTAGAATTATTCATCAGAATTATTTTGCATTTCACTGAGTTTTTTTCAGACATACAATCCTGAATTCTCTGTCATTTAAATTGCTTGTTTACATGTCTTTAAGCTTATTTTCTAGATATTTTTATTTTTCTTTCTGGTTATTCATGGGGTTTGGTGGACTGTGTCTCTCGGCATTGCTGGGAGTGCATCTTGCTTTTTTTCTTTTTTTTCTTTCTTTTCTTTTTTTTTTTCAGAAAGATTAGATAGAAGTCTCTCTTTAGCCTATTAATAAAAGGTGTTTTTTTCTTTTGCTATCCAGTAGGTGGCGTCCAAGCCTGTTGGTTCTTGGCTTTCAGGCTGATAATGACTTTTTCCCCTCTGGTATATTAAATATTCAAGTCATGATTGTCTTTCTTAAATGCCAGCCCATCATTGTTATCTACAGTGGATTTTTCTTTGGTAATACTTGCCCAAGTTCTCTTGGGGTTCCCTGGTGCTAGGTCTAGGTGGATACGAGGTGGCAGGAGAGCATTCTGGGTTGGTGTGGGGGGGGGCGGTTGCTGCTAGCCTCCGTGTTTCAGCTTTCCGCTTAGCAACCGGGTGTGTGCTAGGACCCAGCTGTTGCTCCTCTGCACTTAACTCCCCACTCCTCTTTCTTCCTTGATACCTTGGCTCTGTTGCGTGGAACTCGCTGATCCTTCCCACAGGGCTATTCGGGGAATTGCAGTAAATTCTCCCCTTCCTCTCCTCCTGCAGGGAACTCTGGCTGCATGAGACATCTAATTTGTTTTCCCAATCTACCAACCGGACTCTGACTCTTGCAGTTCCCACCTCTGGAGGCTCTTATGCACAGAATGCTCACTCAGACCTTGTGTGCAGGTTGGGTGTTATTTGTAGACTTTTAGATATTAGCTTATTGTTATTTCAAGGAGAGAGATCTGGGAACATCCCTCACTCTGACATGCTTCTGACATCACTCCTAGTAATTGATTTTTTATTGCAAAAATAGCAACAATGTACTGTGGGATTAGAAGTAAAGTGTAAGAGAACAGTAGCACAAAGGTTAGAAGAGAAATGGAAAATAATTCTTGTAAGGTTCTTATAGTAAATGTGAAGTAGTATAATACTTTCTGAATGTACAGTGTAATAAGTTAAAGGAGTATATCATAAAACTTAAAGCAATCCCTAAAATGAAAAATGTATCATTAATAAACTAATACGGATATAAAGTAGAATCATAAAAATTACTCAGCTAATAAAAAGAAGTAGAAAAATAGGAAAAAAAAAAAGAAGAGATGGGACAAATAGAAAATAGCACGAGGGTAGTTTTAAATCATCTGTAACATGAAATAAGTAGAAAAAGAATAGACATTTCAACAAATGATGCTGAACAAGTTAAGATTCATTTACAAAATGTTAAAAAAAGAAACTTCAATCCAGACCTCATAGTATAACACAAAAATTAACTCAAAATGGATTATTGACTTAAATATAATGCCTAAAACTGTAAACTTTCTAGAACAAAAATCTTGAGAAAATTTATGATTTTGGATTAGGTAATTTTTTTTTTTTACTATAACATCAAATACACAATACATAAAATAAAAGAATAATAAGTTGAATGTCATAAAAGTTAAGAACTGCTTTTTGAAAGACAAATGTAAGAGAGTGAAAATACAAGCTAAGCACTGGGAGAAAGTATTTGCAACTCACATAGATAATAAAGGACTTGTACACAGAATATACAAAGAACTCTAAAAACTTAATTATAAGAAAACTACCAATTATTTTTTAAATAAAAAAACATTTAAAAATATTTAACTAAAGGGATATACAGACAATAATATGCATGTGAAAAGAAGCTCAATATCATTATCCTCTAGAAAATGCAAATTAAATCCACAATATGCTATTACTACACAGATACTAGCATGGCTAAAATTGTAGAGACTGACATACCAAATGTTGGTGAGCATCTAGTGCAACTGGAACTCTCATACTCTCATAGTCTGGATGTAAAATTGTGCAAATACTTTGGAAAATATTTTGGCAGTTTCTTAAATGTTAAACGTATATTTACATTATAATTCTGTTATTCCACTTTGAGATATTTATCTAAAATATGACATTATAGGACTTGGACATTTGTACAGCTTTTTCTGCAATAACCAAAAACTGGAAACAATTCAAATGTGCATCAACAAGTGAATGGATAAACAAATCGTTTTACATTCATACAATGAAATACACCTCAGCAATACAAAGAAATAAACTATTGCTACGCACGACATGAATGAATCTTAAAATAATTGTGTTAAGTGAAAGGATCTAGGCCAAAAAAAGTACATGTTGAATGTTTTATTTATATAAAATTCCAGAAAAGCAAACTATCTATCCTGACAAAAAGCATGTAGTCAATTTCCTGGAAATAGAAGGTAGAGGGGAAGGAAGGATTACCAAGGGTCCCTTGGAAACTTTTATGGGTAATGGATGTGTTCACTATTTTGATTGTGGGGATGGTTTCACAGGTGTATATATATTTAAAAACTTATCAAAATGTATACTTTTAAAATTATAGTTATTGTAGGTAATTTATACCTCAATAAAACTGTTACAGCAAAGCAAAGAGTACTAGTAGTAAACACAGACATAAGGTTCAGAAGCTATAAATAAAATACAATAAATTTGAGTAATAAAAACTAAAAACTTATTTAATT
>NW_011889065.1:455482-474942 GCF_000151845.1 Pteropus vampyrus
TTAAGATTCATTTACAAAATGTTAAAAAAAGAAACTTCAATCCAGACCTCATAGTATAACACAAAAATTAACTCAAAATGGATTATTGACTTAAATATAATGCCTAAAACTGTAAACTTTCTAGAACAAAAATCTTGAGAAAATTTATGATTTTGGATTAGGTAATTTTTTTTTTTTACTATAACATCAAATACACAATACATAAAATAAAAGAATAATAAGTTGAATGTCATAAAAGTTAAGAACTGCTTTTTGAAAGACAAATGTAAGAGAGTGAAAATACAAGCTAAGCACTGGGAGAAAGTATTTGCAACTCACATAGATAATAAAGGACTTGTACACAGAATATACAAAGAACTCTAAAAACTTAATTATAAGAAAACTACCAATTATTTTTTAAATAAAAAAACATTTAAAAATATTTAACTAAAGGGATATACAGACAATAATATGCATGTGAAAAGAAGCTCAATATCATTATCCTCTAGAAAATGCAAATTAAATCCACAATATGCTATTACTACACAGATACTAGCATGGCTAAAATTGTAGAGACTGACATACCAAATGTTGGTGAGCATCTAGTGCAACTGGAACTCTCATACTCTCATAGTCTGGATGTAAAATTGTGCAAATACTTTGGAAAATATTTTGGCAGTTTCTTAAATGTTAAACGTATATTTACATTATAATTCTGTTATTCCACTTTGAGATATTTATCTAAAATATGACATTATAGGACTTGGACATTTGTACAGCTTTTTCTGCAATAACCAAAAACTGGAAACAATTCAAATGTGCATCAACAAGTGAATGGATAAACAAATCGTTTTACATTCATACAATGAAATACACCTCAGCAATACAAAGAAATAAACTATTGCTACGCACGACATGAATGAATCTTAAAATAATTGTGTTAAGTGAAAGGATCTAGGCCAAAAAAAGTACATGTTGAATGTTTTATTTATATAAAATTCCAGAAAAGCAAACTATCTATCCTGACAAAAAGCATGTAGTCAATTTCCTGGAAATAGAAGGTAGAGGGGAAGGAAGGATTACCAAGGGTCCCTTGGAAACTTTTATGGGTAATGGATGTGTTCACTATTTTGATTGTGGGGATGGTTTCACAGGTGTATATATATTTAAAAACTTATCAAAATGTATACTTTTAAAATTATAGTTATTGTAGGTAATTTATACCTCAATAAAACTGTTACAGCAAAGCAAAGAGTACTAGTAGTAAACACAGACATAAGGTTCAGAAGCTATAAATAAAATACAATAAATTTGAGTAATAAAAACTAAAAACTTATTTAATTAAAAAATACCATTAAAGTGTCAAATGACAAACTGAAAAATGTTGTAGGTTAAAATAAATTTTCTTGAATGTGCAAAGATAACTTATAAACCAAAAAATAACAATATGAATAATACAATAGAAAAATTGGGCAAAGGGAATGTTCCGAGTTATAGAACAATAAATGCCAATAGACAATAACTATTTGAAAATTTGCTCACTGTCAACATTAAAAAAAATTAAAACCAATGATAAGATACCATTTTAATTTCAAAGTGATAAAATTAAAAAAAAATCTTTATAATGTCTAAATTTGTCGAAGATATATGCAAACAGACACTCATATTCTTTGTAGAATTACATGTTGGTTCAATCTTAGAGGGTAATCTGTCAATATATTTTAATTTAAATTCAGTTCTACTATTACAAAGTTGCTCTGGTTTATCATTGTGAGATAAACTTACAAATGTATATCAATATACATGGGCAATAATAAAAACTGTAAATAACTTGTTTGTAAATGAGTGACTGATTAGATTACATAAATTATGGTATGCCCATAAAAAGAAATACCAATAGCCTTTGGATAAAATCAGAGTGATTTATATACACTGTTGCAGAAATATGTCCACAATATATTATACCAAAAAATTGTTTTATGTAATAATCTGGATGAAACAGTCCTGTTTGTATTATGCATATATATGTGTATACACACACACACACACACACACACACACATACATATACACACACATAAACATATGTATACATAAAGTGTATATTTTGCATATTTGCATGCATAATGCATGTATTTATATCTATAATTGTAATACGTATGTTATTTATTATGTACATACACAGATTGTTTACAATAGATTTCTCTGGGGAGAAAGAGGAAATAGATAACTTATTTTTTAGTTTGTATTTTGTTTATTGTTTACATTTTCTGCCATAAGCATTATTATTATTATTACAAATTTGTTAATATTTTCGGATGCATTTTAGTAAAGTTTTTTTCAGTTTCATTTTATTTTTTAAATCACTTTATCAATGTATGGTTGATGTATAAAAGGCTGTACATATTTATTTTATACAACTCAATGAGTCTGGTCAAATGTATACATCCATGATATAAACCACCATCAAGGCTACAGACATATCCATCACCTTCCAATGTTTCCTCCCACCCCCATTATTATTATTATTATTATTATTATTATTATTATTATTATTATTTGTGTGTGTGACTGTTAAGAATATTTAACATAAGATCTATCCTCTTAGCAAATTTTAAGTATGCAATACAGTATTGTTAGCTATAGGCACTATGCTGTTATGGTAGATCTCTGGAACTTACCTTGCTTGACTGAAACTTTATATTCTTTGACCATCACTTCTCCAGTTCCCTCCCCGCAGTCTCTGACAACTACCATTCTACTCTTTGCGTTTATGAGCTTGACTATTTTAGAGTCCACATATAAGTGAGATCATACAATATGTGTCTTTCTGTGTCTGGCTTGTTTCACTTTTAGCTTAATATCCTCCAGGTTCATCTATGTTGATGAAATTGGCGAGATTGTGTGCTTTCTCTCAATTCTGCAAAGGCAGGCTTGGTGCCAAGAGTATCCTACTTATTTTAACCTAAGGTGTTACTGTCTGCATGGCAGTGTCCAAGTGTTTAATATTGTGCACCTTCTTTCAATCCAGCAAAGTTGACCTGGCTGCTAATATTAGTGTGCTGTCATGGTGGCTTACATGGGCTGTCAATTACAGGAGGAAAGTTGGAATATTCACATGTATGTGGAAATAAATAGCATACACCTGAACAATCAAAGAAGAAATTTAAAAAAGAAAAAAAAATATCTTAAGACAAACAAAAATGAAAACACATAATACCAAAACTTGAGAAGCATCAAAGCAGTTCTAAGTGGGAAGTTTATAGTTATAAACCCCTACATTACGGAAAAGAATTATAAATAAACAAATTAACTTTACTTCACAGAACTATAAAAAGAAGAGCAAACTAAGCTTAAACTTAGCAGAAGGAAGAAATTATTAAAAAGATTAGAGCAAAAATAAATGAAACAGGTGACTAGAAAGACAATAGAAAAGATCAACAAAACTAAGATTTTTTTTGTAACGATGAACAAAATTGACAAACCATTACCTACACTAAGAGAAAGGTGAGAAGACTCAAATCAAATTGTAAATGAAAGGAGAGACATCATAATTGATACTACAGAAGTATAAAGAATCATAAAAGACTACTATGAACAATTATACACCAAAAAAAATTATAGCCTAGAAGAAATGGATGAATTTTATATTAAACCTCTTACTCGAACATCATAACAAAAATACAGAACTTTCTATCAAGTTTGACAGCCAAAAGTTTTAATGTACATTTGTGCACTTCTTTGAC
Source organism: Pteropus vampyrus (assembly GCF_000151845.1). Taxonomy (NCBI): domain Eukaryota; kingdom Metazoa; phylum Chordata; class Mammalia; order Chiroptera; family Pteropodidae; genus Pteropus; species Pteropus vampyrus. Next base: position 459,208 of record NW_011889065.1, read on the forward strand.
ATTCAGTTTTTGTTTGTTCTATTTAGCTTTTTGTGGTATCCATTTTCTCATGGCCTTGGATGTCTTAGGTTTATATTTAAGTAAGCAATAGATCTAATATCATCAGGCATAAACCCATGTCTTATTGATTCTGAAAAAAGATACAATGGCACACTTCTATGTTATAATGAACTGTGTATCAGTTCCAAATTAGGTTTCAAATGAATCAATAAAAAATAGAAAACATTAAATGTATTCTGTATTCTATCCATGAAGCCTGCAAGAAAGTATAAAAAATCACAAATGGCACCTAAGTTACATTTCAGTGATCAATATTTCAGTAGATAAATCTCCTTAAAAGAACTAGACTTGACGCAAAGTAACTTGATTATCTTTGAAGCTAACTTGGTAAAACGCCAGAGTCATGGCCTGGTGGAATGGGTCATTCGATGGTTTATAGAATAGAGTATATTAATTGTGAATCAAACCACTGTTTCTACATAGCTAAAGAACCAACCAGAAGACCTTAAAAGAGAACCTGAAAGTGTGGGAGGAATATAGGTAATATTAGAATGATAATATTAGAACGATACTTACATAGCTAACTCTAACTTGCATAGTTCTCCACTGCACCCACTTGTTTAGTAGACAACCTGCATAAGAAATGCCATTATATCACCAGAGGCACACATCTGTTTTAATGATCATGGAAAACAAATATGGAACAGAAGCCTCTAATATAGAATGGAAATAGAATCCTTAGAGTCAAAGCAAGAAAAGATTATAAACACAATTTTTTTTAAATAATAATTTTTAAAAAATGTTCAGTTATAGTTGGCATACAATATTATATTAGTTTCAGGTGTACAAAATAGTAATTAGATATTTATATAACTCACAAAGTGATCATCCCAATAAATCTAGTGACCTTCTAACATCATGCATAGTTATTACAATATTATTGGCTATATTCCTTATGCTATACTGTCTATTTCCATGACTATTAGTAACTATCAATTTGTACTTTTTAATCCCCACCCCTTTTTTCCCCAACCCCTCAAACCCTCTCCCATCTGGTAACCCTCAAAATGTTCTCTGTATCAATCAGTTTGTTTGTTTGTTTGTTTTATTCTTTAGATTCGACACATACATGCAATCATACGGCATTTGTCTTCCTCTATCTGACTTACTCCACTTAGCACACAACTCTCTAGGTCCATCATACAATATCTTTTCCCATCCCCTTACTTTTAGTCTGTGAGAGTCATTCAATCTGAAGTGAGTCTCTTATAGGCAGCATATGTAAGGGGCTTTTTTTTCTTATCCATTCAACCATCCTCTCTATTGATTGGAGCACTTAATTATTTTCATTTGAAATACTCATTGATAGATTTGTAGTTGAGGTTCTTTATTCATATTTTTACTACATATTTTTCTTCTTTTTTTTTTTCCGGCTTTATCTTTATTGAAATATAATAGACAATTAGTTGCTTGTATTTACATTGTACAATTCAATGAGTTTTTTCAATTATAGTTGGCATACAATAATATATTTGTTTCAATTGTAGAGCATAGTGATTAGAGATCTATATAACTCACAAGGGATCACCCCACTAAATCTAGTACCCCTCTTCCCTCTTACAAATTTTTATAAGATTATTGACTATTTTCCTTATGTTACATTTTATATCTCCATGTCTATTTTGTAACTATCCATCTGTACTTGTTAATCCTTTTGCACTTTTTCGCCACCCCCCCGATCACCCTCCCATCTAGTAGCCCTCAAAATATTCTCTGTATCTAAGAGTTTATTTCCATTTTGTTGTTGTTGTTGTTGATTTTGTTCTTTGGTTTCACATGTACGTGAAATCATGCGATATTTGTCTTTCTGTTTCTGATTTATTTTACTCAGTGCAATACCCTCTAGTTGCATCAAGGCAATATCTTTTTCCATCCTCTTCCTTTTAGACTGTGTGTGTCTTTTAATCTGTAGTGAGTCACTTGTAGGCAGCACATGTAAGGGTCTTGTTTTCTTATCCATTTAGTCACTCTGTCTTTTGGTTGGAGCACTTAATTCTTTTCCACTTGAGGTACTTGTTGATAGGAATGTAGTTATTACCATTCTTATTCATGTTTTTGATACATGTTTTTCCTTCTTAAAGAAACCCCTCCAACATTTCCTGTAATATCGACTTGGTGTTGATGAATTCTTTTAGCTTAATTTTGTCTGGGAAGTTCTGTAGCTGTCCGACTCTAAAAGATAGCTTTGCTAGATAAAGTATTCTTGGTTGTAGATCCTGGGTTTTCATCACGTTGAATATTTTGTGCCAAACCCTTCTGTCCTGCATAGTTTCTTTTGAGAAATCAGCTGCCAGGCTTATGGGTGGGTGATCCTCTATAGGTAATTAACTGCTTTTCTCTTGCTGTTTTTAAGATTCTCTCTTTGTATTTAACTTTGTCATTTTAATTATAATGTGTCTTGGTGTGGGCTTCTTTGGGTTCATTTTTTTGGGGGACTCTCTGAGCTTCCTGAGCTTGTATGTCTATTTCCTTCACCAGGTTAGGGAAGTTTTTTATTCTTATTTCTTCAAATAGTTCTTCAACTTCTTGTTTTCCTTCTAGTACCTCTACGGCACGGCTAGTTTTACATTTAATTGTGTCCCGTAGGCTCTTTAAATTATTATAATCTTGGCTTCTTTAATTCTTTCCGTTCTGATTGAGTGTCCTTGGCTTCCCCATCCTCTATATCGGTGGTTCAATTATCTTCTTCATCCACTCTGTTGATTCCCTCTAATATCAGGGGTATTAGATAATCTCAGACAGTGTTCTTCACTTCTGATTGGTTCACTTTTATAGTTTCCATTTTCATTTTTATGTTTTTTATATCTTTGCTAAAGTTCTCACTGAGTTCATCTACACTTTCCCTAAGTTTATTGAGTATCTTTATAACCAGGGTTTTGAACACTGAATCTGTTAATTTGCTTGAATCCAATATTCCTGGATCTCTGTTCTGTTCTCTCATATGGTTTCTGCTTCTTTGTCTTCTCATTTTGGCTGCCTTTCTGTGTCTGTTTCTATGTACTAAGCAAAGCTCCTGAGTCTTCTGGTCTTATTAGCATGGCTTTGTGTAGTAGGTGTCCAGCAGCCTGTGTACGTCCAGAGCCACCTGGTAATAATTATCAAGCAATCTACATATGACTGCCACTTGTGCTGGGCTTCTAGTTGCCTGCAGGGGTCAAGTCAGAACTGGAGGCTGGCTTCAATTAGTGCAGGGTTTATGGCTGCTCAGCAAGAGGTACAGGGCATGCCGAGGCCAAATGCTGCTTCTTTGAGTTTTGTGAGCCTTTGAGAAATTTTATAAAAGTTTGCAGCAGGAGCCAAAACAGCTCGTTTGCATGGAATAAAATCACTAGAAGTGGCTTAGGTTGGCCTAAAAATTGGGACAGGTGGAGCCTCAGGCAATCCCCTGGTGGAACGACCTTTGTTATGCAGTTTTGTGGCCCCTGTGTCTGCAGGCTGGGAGAAGGAAGGGCTCACCGAAGAAACAATTCCTTCTGCCTGCATCTCTGTCCTGGAGAAAATTGCCCCTCCAGCCCTACCCTGAATCCTAACAGCTCAAAGCCTTGCCGTATGTCTCGAGCACCCCTCGAGCAGCTGCCCCAGCACTGGAACTCAGAGTGAGAGAGTCCTTCAACAAGTTAGGCTGGGCATGGGTCCTTTAAGAGGAAGGTCTCGCTTCCTCCAGCCCTCTGTCTCACTCAGCTGCAACCTCCACTGGTTTTCACAGCCAGAGGTTGTGAAACCTTCTCTTTCTGGCACTGGAACCCTGGGCTGGAGAGCCCAGTATATGGCCAGGATCCCCCATCCCCTGCTCCTCAAGTGGGGTCATGACTCTGCAGCCAAGATAGCCCTCCCAATTCTTGATTGCCAGTGGTGGTTGTGGGACTGGGCCGCTTCGTGTCTCTGCACCCTCTACCTTTTTGAGATGACCTGTTATTTGAAGTGACCTAGTTGTAGGGCTGTGTTCCAGCCAAACCTCTGATGACTGCACGTAGTGGTTGCTCTGTAGTTTTATTATAATTTTGGTGGGGTTGCTAAAGGAGGCATGTACAGCCTTTACCTTCTACACAATCTTGAATCATAGCCTGTATACACAGTTTTGACAGAAAACTAAAGATGCTTTTCTGTCCACTTTAGTAATTAGTCAAAAGTTAGAAATCACATGAACAAAAATGGATGCTCCAGAGAAAAGAAAATAAATTGATGGATTAAATATGGAGCCACCTAAATGGTGGTCTTAAATTTTAATCGCTGCTTTGACAGTTAATTATTGATCTGAACTGTAGGGTTCTGAGGTAATGGAAGATTTTATATCATCTCTGTTTATACTCTGTTTACATATTAACCTTGCAAAAACCTTCAAATGCAATGCTATTGTGTGAATATATGTTGATTTTAAAAGTGTAATTTGTGAATCTTGTATTAATGATCTCCACATGGTGGGGAAATGTATTCGAATACAAGTATTCACTACACTTTTGCAGTAATAGACACTTGACTCTTCAGATAATATTTATATAGCTATATTGAAATTCTATTTGATCTGGATAACATTTCCTTTGATTTTAATTGACATTATGATAACCAACCTATAAAGATGGCTACATTTTTTACTTAATTCTTCTTTAATAGCTTAAGGTTTAGTTAGTAAAAAGGATAGCTCTCTAGCAAAAAATAAATGAAAGACGATATATTGAATATAAAGTTATTTGTAATTTAATTTAGAACTAGCTTCTAGTCACTTTACTGTTGGATACAAAACACTCATAGCAGTATTGAAATCTCCTCTGCAACTATTTATTTGAATAGAATATGAAGTTTCACAGGTAACTTCCCATTTATTGTACATATGCCATTTGTTCTAAGGAATGGTAGAGGTTACAGATATATATTTAAGACTAAACCTGAACCTAATATAATTTTTTTTTAAAAAGTAAAATTTTCGCTGATAATGCCTTCTAAATGTTAATGCTTTCTATGATAAATAACATTTTTTTCTAGTTCTTGGGAAATAATTTTTACGTAAGCATTGGAAATAATTTCTCTCTCTCTCCCCTTTTTTTTTTTTTATTTGAATTTTCCTCATAGCATTACAGAGAAGGCAAAGTGTCATTGTGGCTAAAACACACTCGATGTGAATGTTGAAACTTCATCTTATTTCACCTTTTGGTCCAGCGTTTCTGGGACCTGCTAACAGTTGGACCCACTATTTGTTATTAACATATTGCTAAAGGATCTCTGATTAGTCAAGAAACACCTATACAAAAAAGAGATAGAAGACCACTGATTCACTTATTGAAAGTGATGGTTTAATAAAAAATTTATAAGGCAATTATAGTTTCCTGAAAAATATGCTATATCTTTGTACGCTGGCAATGACAATACAGATATTGTATTAACTCCCAAGCTCATAGCTTATAGTTTGTTTGCCTGGTCTGGGTTATTAGGATGAACCATCTTCTATTTAATCAGCTGCATTTTTCATTTTTTGACCCTCGTTTCTATTTTTATGTCATGCCCCTTACTACTTGATTGAGATTTCTCCCAATGATACTGAGAACAGCCTTGAACATAATTAGTGACTCTAAATGAGGAAATTTTGGATTTCTCCCCCTTCTCCTTTTACCTGAAGTCTACTTTAGAAGTTGTCAAGTCTTGCAGGATTTACCCTAACAAAGTCTGTCTTAACTTTCTTGTACTTTTCTGATCACTACAAAGTTTGTTGGTCAGATCTTTATATTCTCTGTAATAGAACATTGCAATAGCTTCTACACAATCTCCTACTTTTTATCTACCTCACTAATTGCTGTATTTATTATAGAATTCTCTTCTCTAGCTTCCCCATTACATACCAAATTAAACATAGATGACTGTCATTTGAATTAAAGTCACTGCATAATATTGACCCATTTCACTTCTTCTGCCTTGTCTTTTCCTTCTCTCATTACTACCTAGGAATCCAACCAGAATGGAACATTTATTACTTCCCATTTATACTATGTATATTTCACTTCTGAATTCTGCTCTTTCTTGTTCTCTCTATCAAGGAATGGTCAACTTTTTTATTATTACCTATCAAGTTCCTCTAGAACCCTAATGGATTATATAGAATTGAAATATGAATTTCATATATGAAATATGAAAAAAAAAATTTTCTAATTCTACGACTGGCCCAAACTTTTTTTTCTTTGAATTCCCTAGAACTGTGTATATTTTTTGGCAACAATTATCATATTGTACTTTGTATTTGTGTTATTTTACTAAATAGAATAACAGTAACAATAGGTAACATTTATTGCGAGGCATTGTACTGAGAGCTTTGCATGGATTATTTTACTTAATTTCACCAAATTTCTCATAGGTAAGCCTATTATTATCACAATTTACAAATGATATAATTGGAGCTGAAGGATATTTTGTAATATACCCATGTTCAGTCACCTGGTCAGTAGCATTGTTGGGATTTCAACTCAGACACGTTGATTACAGAGTCCTCTGAAAAAGACTGTGTTTTCCTATTCTTTTTATAGAGCAATGTGCTGCCTATATTAAGCTCTAAATATATATTTATTGAAATAAATCTGGGTGATTGCTTTATTTGCCTGGAATATGTAATTATGATATCAATCTATTTCCTATCTGTGTGCTTCTACCAGATTGAGTAAGCTGATGGAAACACTAGGTTTGTTGGTAAATATACTTGTATTTTATTACAGAAAAATTTTGAGGTGGAAATTCACTTTGTGACTCTTAAGAGTATTTCAAAGAGACATTTTACATTAGATCCCCTGTGAGGTTGTTTGTGTTCTTCTAAATGAGCACTGCAAACTTGCCATATTTCTTGAAGCAAATATGACTATGTGGAACAAATGTATGCTTTTGTACAAACTATTCAAGTCAAAAAAAAGGTGCACATCTCTAATTAAAAATCTGTCTAATTCCCTTCAGTATGTATATTGCATTTCATTGTTAACTTTTTAAAACTTTTATCCATACTCTGCCTTTACTCTGTTCTTGTTAAGTGATAACATGAAATAACTCTATTTTTTGTAAATGAACAGTTTTTGTAATGCGGATATATCTTAAAAGTGTGATGATTTTTTCACATTATAATTCACACCAAATAGTATAAAGTCACCCTACTGAAAAATTGTTCATTAATATATATTTACAGCTAACTAAAATAAGGTGTTCATGTTTTATTAATATTTTTCTTTGATCTGTGATACATTTTCAACCACATGAGAAATTTTAAGTTGATAGAATTGTTAAGATTATTGAAAAAGTTATAAAATGGTAATTCAAGCTAGAAGTTGCAATGGAAAAATTTGGAGGCATAATTTTTTTTCCTTTTTTCAGGTTGCTGGATACTTCTGAAAGACATATTTTGCAAATGGGAGGATAGGGATCTCCAGAGGTATAGTGGGAGGTCTTAAAAGAGGAGAAGAAGAAGAGTCAAATATAGACTCGGGTGACATGGTAGGCCAACTTTATTTATAGGCATGAAATTTCTCACTATCAACAATAAATAATTGAATCTTCCAAAAGTTCCTGCAAAGGAAACCCCCTCCAACTCACCCTCCCCGCATTGGACCTGAAAAACGAAAGAAAAATTATGCCCCCAAATTTAGTACATTGCCTGGTGCAGAAAGGGTGCTTAATTATTTATGTAGGTCCTTGGTTTTCTTCTCCGAATCTTTTATTCATTACTTGAGAAATGTCAATCTCTGCCATGCTTTCAAATACCACCTGCATACTATATTGTAAATGTCTATTTGGGTATTTGTTACCTTTCTGGACTCTGAGTTGCAGGAGAGCAGAAACCTACATGGTTATTACCTTTTGTATTTCTAGTAACTTTCACAGTGTCTGGCATCTAGCTGGGATGAAAGGAAAGAAGAGAGGAAGAAAGAAAAGAAATAAGAATGAGAGGGAAGGAATGAGAGAGAAAGGGAAAATAAAATGTTGCCTGTGCATTTAGTGTTTCTAAGTGTTAAAACTGGTGGTTGGCACACACACAAAAACACTCAAATAAAACCTGTGGAATAAAAGCAGACCACATTGAGAAAAAACATTTGCCAAAAAGATCATAAATGTCCCATTAACATTTTTATTCCTTTTTAAATAACCATTTTAAGATTATAGAAATATCACATGAACAATGTAGAAAATAAATACAAATAAAAACATTAAGATGAAAATAAAAATAACAGAATCCCACCATCAAAATATAACCAATATTAACATTTTGATATAGGTTTATATAAATGTAGGCCTATTCATATATAAATAATTTTAATTACAAAATTTAGTTAGTTGTACATTGATTATAACCTGCCTTTTATACTAAAATACATTTTGAGCTTTTTCTAATTTTAAACATATTTCCAATTTGTTGTTACTCTAATCAAGATAAATATGTGTAAATATGTATCTGTATAAAGCTATAGAGAGCTCTGATTATTTTGGAGATTTGTCTTAAAAAAATCCAGAAGTGGAAATACTGGGTAAAATTTCATGCTTATTTTTAATTGAGACAGATACTGCCAAAATGAATTCTTGTAAGTTGTACTAGTTTATAATGTTATCAGCAGCAGAGAAAAGTACATATTTTCTTGCACACTCACTAACCTTAGACATCATAATTAAAAATATATATTTTCTAATTTTCTATATGGTAGCTATTTTAACAATTATATAATAAAAAGAGATTATATTAAAATACCCTTATGGCTATTCTAATAAGCATTTTCATAATCTCAGTGAGAGTCGAATATTCTTAAATGTTTAGTGATCTTTTCTTTGTTGTTTTTCTTTAATGAGTTGCCTGTTCATGCCTTTTTTTAATTTAAAAAAATGAATAACCATAATTATAGTAATATATAAAAACTTTTTATTTACTAATGGTATTTATGTTTTGCCTATTACACACAATTCATCTTAACCTGTTATTTGGGCTTTAACTCTTATTGTGTTAATTTTTAGATATACACTTTTAAAATTCTAATGTAGTCATATATGTACTTGCATGTAACTTTATGCATTCTTTAATTTTTATAGGAACTTTTCCATTGTTAGATCAGATTCCAATATCCAGTTATATTTTCATTAAGTTATTTTCAAGGATTAATGCCTTTTATATTTACATTGTTATTCCATGTATATGATACTCAGTCTCTCTGCCTTCAGGAAAGTTCTATATTCAAACAACGCAAAGCAGAATAAAACATTCCAGGAAGTTTTTCATCTTTTCTTTCCAATATTTGATGCAGATTTTTTTCTGATACAACTATTTCTTTCTGTAATATAATATAATATAACATAACATAATACTATAACATCCAGGAATGCATCACATTCACACACAAACCAATTTCTGGCCAATGCAACAACACTAAATTTGAACAAGTGTTTAAAGAACTGATGAAGACTGATTTAATACTATCCATTTTTTTAAAGCAGTTTAAGATTCACGAAGCACTCTTTTCACTATTATTTCAGTTGTGACAGGGCAGGCATTATCATCCTTGTTTTAGAGATGAGAAATCCAAGATTCAGAAAGGCTAAGTGACTTCTCCAAGATCCCACAGCTCATTGGTGGTTGAAGTAAAATTGGAGCCAAAGTTTATTTAATTTCTAATCTTAGGTGTTTTTTTTCTTTGCAAAGCCATATAATTTGTTAATTATTACTCTTTAATTCAAAAGCTTTGCAATTTGATTTTGTGATAATTTTATGGCTTAGGGTTTTTTGGCATTCATGCCAGAAAATTAGAGTTCATCCTTTTACCTTCTTGCAGTTATTAAAAACTTTACTTCTACTTTAATTCTAATTTACTTAGAGTAAGGCGATTTCATGGTTTAAGGGGAATTTAGATAGCAGTAAGACTGGTCTTTTATTTTGAGAATAAGGAGACTCAAGCTCATGGAGCTTACTACTTGCCCCAAATCATATAGCTTGATAATATAATTTGAGTAAGACTTCTCAATTTTCTCTTTACTCTTGATTTTCTCTCTTTACAAGACTTCTTGTATTCCCTCTACTCTATCCTATCTTAAAAAAAAAAAACACTGATAGACTTAAATTTTTAGAGCAGTTTTAGGTTTACAGAAAAATTGATTGGAAAGTACACAGAGTTTCCATATATCCCCCCCCTTGGTTTTTCCTATTATTTATATATTGTATTAATGTGGTAAATTATTACCAATTTTATATCATTTCCTGATGCAACCAAATAATGATGTATTATTATTAACTGAAATACATAGTTTACACTAGAGTTCACTCTTTCTGTTGCACATTCAATATGTTTTGACAAATGTATAATGACATGTGTCTCCCATAACTGTGTCATACAGAATAGTCTCACTGCCCTAAATATCCCCTGTGCTCTTCCTATTCATTCCGCCTTCCCATGAAACTCTGGCACCAACTAATCTTCTTACCATCTTCATAGTTTCGCCTTTTCCAAAATGTCATATAGTTGGAATTATACAGTATGTATCCCTTTCAGATTAGCTCCTTTCACCTAGCAATACTCTTTCATTGTTTCTCTGTCTTTTTGTGTCATGATATCTCATTTTTTTTAATCACTAAGTAACATTCAATTGTATAGATGTACCACACTTTGTTTATTCATTATTCATTTAACTGTTGAAGGAAATCTTGATTGCTTCCAAGTTTTGGCAATTATGAATAAAGCTATTATAAACATCTGTGTGCGTTTTTTTTTTCCCCTGGACAGAACTTTTCAGCCCATTTGAGAGAAATACCAAGAAGTGCGATTGCTGGGTTATATAGTAAGAGTATGTTTTGTTGTGTAAGAGACTGCCGACTGTCTTTTAAAATAGTTGTACCATTTTTTTTCCTTAACACTGGCAATAAATGTGTGTTCCTGTTCTTCTACATTCTCACCAGTATTTGTCAGTTGTTTGGATTTTAGCCACTCTAGTAGATAGTGGTACCATGCTGTTTTAATTTTCAGTTCTCTAATTGCAGATGATGTGGAACGTCTTTTCATGTGTTCATTTTGCCACTTGTATACCTTCTTTGGTGAGGTGTCCAGATCTTTCAACCATTTCTTTATTGAATTCTTTGTTTTCTTATTGTTGAGTTTTAAGAGTTCCTCGTATATTTTGATACAAGTTCAATGTAGTTTTGATATGCATTCCCTTATGATGAAAATTTTTTTTGAATTTTAGCCATCTATCCTTCCATTTTATGTCCACACTTTTTATATATTCTCGCAAAGGAAAAGTGGAAGTCAGTTGCCAAAGCAAGTATTGTTAAATATCACCATACTTAACAGTCAACATCACTAAAACAACCGTTTTATTGGTTATAAGTCAGGCACTGTCCTAAAAGTTCTTACTGTTCCTCCAGTATTTAATCTAACCTTGACAATTTAAAGCTTTTCTTGTACAATATACCTTTATTAATAAATGTCAATTGGAAATACTTGGAGTAAAGGTCATGATGTCATATGTTTAAGATATTTTTACTGGTGAAATTCATTGAAAATGAATCATGTAGTACTGTATTTTTAAAATAAAAAAACAACTGAGTCCTCAAAGATGGCTACCATGAAATAATTACAACAGAAAGATTTTGACCATCAAGTAGAATATAAGAACTAATTACATTGATGTGGATTTGAAATGACAAATCTTAAAATAAATATATTTAAAAGGTTTTTCAATGAGAAAACACAAACCCACTGACATTTGGAACCCTGCTATTTCATGTTATTTATTTCACAGAATAAAAGCGAGTTGAAAATATGTGTCTATCACCATAGCAATTCTAATGTTCAAAACAAGGGAATTAACAAGGACATTACAGTGATTACACTATCCCTGAAGACAAAAGCACCAGTTTTCTATGGTGGACCGTTACATTGGGATTCAGGAAAAACAAATCGAAGCAACAAAAGGAGACTTCTTCAGGATAGCATTGTATTAGCCCGGCCTCTGTTGGATCCTCTTTATTTCTGTACACTCAAATAGGGCACAGAACTACTCCAGATTGTACTAATGGAACTGACCTGCATGGACGATGAAGAAAGCTTCAAAAGTATGACCAGCCTTTAAAGAGGATAATAGAAGACATGTTTTAGAATACATATATTAGCTTTTTCTGGCTATCTCTCAATATTGTTTTTGTTTGACTGTTTAAATAAGATGTTACTGAACAAAAATCAGGTCATATTTATATATTCCATGTTGGCCAGAGAAAGACATTATATAATAAACTATGATTTCAAGAATACACACACACACACACACACACACACACACACACACACTCATGCACAGAGACATGACTTAATTTATTTAGAATTTGAGTCATGGGACTATTATTCACCACTTGGTTTAAATTTAACTTTACTGAGGAAATTGTAGAAATATTTCACATAGTTTCTGAAAGAGATTACATTAAAAAGGTAGTTTAGAAAATAGATTCAATATGCTTCTTACATCTGAAAACTGTAAAGCCATTAAAATATATTAGTATAGTACCTTATTATAAGAAAAGAGAAAGTTGGCATTTGCAGCAAAATTTGAAAAAGTATGTATAAAGAAAATAAATATACACGTACATTTTAGGAAATGATTAATTTAAAATACCTCAATAAATTATAATATTTTTCTAATATACACATACATTTTAGGAAATGATTAATTTATTGAGGTATTTTAAATTAATCATTTCCTAAAATATACACATACATTTTAGGAAATGATTAATTTAAAATACCTCAATAAATTATAATATTTTTCTTCTCTAGCTTCTCTTTCCTGTCTTTGATGATATTATTCTATTTACATATCAACATTTTATAATAGAACTTCAGTACCATTTATTGCATTGCAGTTTTTATTGTGTTTTAAAATCTTTTGTTCTTACCTGTTACAGTCAGTGTTTGAGGGGAACAATTTTCAAACTATTTTCTTCAGTAATGTGTACCCTGCTAAATTTGGAAAAACTTAGAGGGTATATATTCTATCTTTATTTTACGATATGATATCCTGCTAAGAAAAATTTATCATCCTAATGCTTATCATCACTTTATCATAGTTTTTTTTTCTTTTTTTTTATCATAGATCTGGAATGCATAAATAAACGAGTAGCTGAATAAATGCATGAATAAATTGCTTCAAGTAAGGTCATAAGAGAAACTGAAGTGCTATTTTCAAAAATGATTCTTTGGGAAACAATTTTTGGATATGAGACAGTCTTGTGAGGCAAAGGCAATATTTATTTTTCAATATAAGTATGAAGTATACAAAGACAAAGTTCATGTTTGCATGAGTCAGACAGATATAAGAAAAAATGCACTCAATCTGAGTGAAACAGCGCTGCTGATTTCTTTCACATCTTCTGAATATATTCTTTCTTCCTTTAAGCAACCTTGACCATTGGTTAAAATGTGCAAGCTTTGGAGACAAAGAGGCCTGATTTATTTTATGTAAAAAAACCTTTTTATAATAAATGCTTTACATTTTTATTTACTTATTTATTTTTATTAAATGTATCGGGGTGACATTGCTTAATAAAATTATATAGGTTCAAAATGTACAATTCAATGATACATCATATGTATATTGCATTGTCTGTTCACCACTCAAATTTAAATTTCCTTCCATCACCTTATATTTGACCCCATTTACCCTTATCTATGTCACACCTCCCTTTCCCTCTAGTAAGCACTGTTGTTCGTATCCACAAGTCTCTGTTTGCTTGTCTTGTTTGTTTGTTGTTTTCAGTTTTTTATCCCACATACGAGTGAAACCATATGGTTCTCAACTTTTTCTGTTTGGCTTATTTCACTTAGCATGATAATCTCAAGATCCATCTATGCTGTTGCATATAACAGTATTTCATCTTTTCTTATGACTGAGTAATATTCCACTGTATATATGTACCACATCTTTTTCATTCAATGGTCTATAGAAGGGCAAATCAGTTGTTTCCATATCTTAGTCATCATGAATAATGCTGCAATGAACATCAGGGTGCATATATCCTTATAGATGAAAGTTTTCAAATTTTGTGTGTAGATACCCAGAAGAGGAATTGCTGGTGCATATGGCAATTCAATTCTTTATTTTTAAAGATACTCCATACTGTTTTCCACAGTGGCTGTACAAATTTACATTCCTACTCAGCAGTGTATGAGGGTCCATCTTTCTCCAAAACCTCTCCAATGCTTGTTATTACTTGTCCTATTGATGATAGCCATTCTAAGAGATGTGAGGTGGTATCTCATTGTGGTTTTGATTTGCATTTCCCTAAGAGCTAGTGAAGTTGAACATCTTTCCATATGTCTGTTGGCTATTTTTTATGTCTTCTTGAGAGAAATGTTTGTTCAGGTCCTCTACTCATTTTTTAATTGGATTGTTTGTTTTTGTTGTTTATTTTGGTGATATCTTCTTTTGCTAGCAGAAGCTTTTTAGTTTGATATAATCCCATGCATTTATTTTTGCTTTTGCCTCCCTTGTCTTTGAAGTCAAATTCATAAAATCTTTTCTAAATCCAAGGTCCATGAGTTTAGTAGCTATGTTTTCTTTTATGCAATTTATTGTTTCGGGTCTTATATTTAGGTCTTTGACTCATTTTGAGTTAATTTTATTGTATGGTAATAGATAGAAATCTAGTTTCAGTTTTTTTTATTTGTTTGTTTGTTTTGTTTTTGCATATGGCTTTCCAATTTTCCCAGCACTAATTATTAAAAAGGCTTAGTTTCTCTGTTGTATGTTTTTGGCTTGTCTGCGGAAAATTATTTGCCCGTATACATGGGTTTATTCCTGGGCTCTCAATTCTGTTCCACTGGTCTGTGTGTTTGTTTTTGTTTTGCCAATAGCATACTGTTTTGATTATTGTTGCTTTGTAGTGTCATTTGAAATCAGGCAGTGTAACCTCCAGCCTTGCTCTTTTTACAAGATTTCTTTGGCTATTCAGGGTCTTTGAGATTCTAAACAAATCTGATAATTTTTGTTCTATTTCTTTAAAAAAAAATGACTTTGGGATTTTAATGAGAATTGCTTTAAATCTGTATATATCTTTGGGTAATATGGCCATTTAACTATGTTCATTATTCCAATCCATGAACATGGAATATCTTTCCATTTCTTTGAGTCTTCTTCAATTTCTTCTATTAATGTCGTATAGTTTTCAGTATATAGGTCCTTCATATGCTTCATTAAGTTTATTGCTAGGTTTTTTATTCTTTTTGTTGCAATTGCAAAAGGAATTTTTTTTTTTATTATTTCTTTTTCTAAAATTTCATTGTTAGCATATGGGAATGCTATGGATTTTTGTATATTGATTTTGTATCCTGAAACTTTACTCTATTTGTTTATTGTTTCTAATTGTTTTGCGGTAGAGTCTTTAGGGTTTTCTATGTAGAGGATAATGTCATCTGTGCAAAGTGACAATTCGAGATTGTTAATTATTTGGATGCCTTAATTTTCTTTCTCTTGCTTGATTGCCCTCTCTAGGACTTTCAATATTATGTTGAATAATAGTGGTGATAGTGGACAGCCTTTTCTTATTTCTGATCATAGTGGGAAGGTTTTTAGTTTTTCACCATTAAGTATAATGATAGCTGAGCGTTCGTTGTTTATGTCCTTAATTATATTAAGATAATTTTCTTCTATACCCATTTTATTAAGTGTTTTAATCATAAATAAATACTA
>NW_011889065.1:475302-481377 GCF_000151845.1 Pteropus vampyrus
TTTGGGAGATTTTTAGCAATTATTTCAATGTCCGTGCTGTTGATTGGCTTATTTAATTTTTTCAGTTATTTGTGATTCTGTCTAGGATGGTTGTACATTTCTAAGAACTTGTCCATTTCTTCTGATATTGACTCTGATGGAACATAATTTTTCATAATATTCTTGTACATTTCAGTGATATCTGTTGTAGTTTATCCTCTCTCATTTCTGATTTTGTTTATTTGTGTTCTTTCTCTTTTTTTCTTAGTGATCTAGTCAGGGATTTGTAAATTTCATTAATCTTTTCAAAGAAACAGCCCTTTGTTGCACTTTTTTCTCTTGTCTTTTTCTACTCAATGTTATTTAATTTCACTCCAATTTTTCTTATTTTCTTCATCTGTTGACTTTGAGTTTCATTCGTTCTTCTTTTTCTAGTTTTTCAAGATGTAATGTTAGGTAGTTTATTTGGGCTTATTCTTGTTTCTTGAAATAGGCCTATAATGATATGAACTTTCCTCTTATTGCCGCTTTTTCTGTGTCCCCAAGTTTTGATATGTTGTATTCTGATTCTCACTGTTTCATTGTATCTCTTGATCTCTCCTTTTATTTCTTTAATGTCCCAGTTGTTCTTTAGTAGCATGTTGTTTAATCCCCACATATTTGTTGTTTTTCCCACTTTCTTTTTGCAGTTGATCTCTAGTTTCAAAACATTGCGGTCAGAGAATATGCTTGGTATAATTTTAATCTTCTTAAATTTGTTGTGGCTAGTTTTGTGTTCCAACACATCGCCTATTTTTGAGAATGTTCCACATGCACTAGAGAAGAATTTATGAGCAGCTGTATTGGGATGAAAGGCTCTGTAAGTGTTCATTATGTCCACAGGTCTAATGTGTCATTTATTGTTGATATTTCCTTATCGATTTTCTGTTTGGATGATCTATTTATCCATAGCTGAAAATGGGGTATTTAGGTCTCCTACTATAACTGGGTTTTTGTCATTTTCTCCTTATAGTTCTGTTAGTAGCTGCTTTATATATTTTGGTTCCCCCCAATTATAAGCATATATATTGATAAGTAATATGTTTTCTTGATATTTTGCCCCTTTTATCATTATGAAGTGTCCATTTTTCTCTCTTTTTACCTTTTTTTTATTTTGAAGTCTATTTCATCTTTCATCAGCTATAAGTATGACTACACCCATTTTCTCTGGATGTCATATGCTTAGAGCATCATTTTTCACCCTTTCATTTTGAGTCTATATGTCCTTGCAGCTGAGATGTGTCTTTTGAAGACAGTATATGGCTGGGTTTTGTTTTTTTGATTCAATATGCTGCTCTATGTCATTTTATTGGTGAGTTCAGTCCATTTACATTTAGGGCGATTATTGATAGATGAGGTTTTTTAAAATTTATGTAAACAACTTTTATTAAGATATAACCCACATTCTACACACTACCTCATTGAGGTGTCCAATTCAAAGCGTACAATTCAGTGGTTTTTACTATATTTACACATATATGCAATCATCACCACAATCTGATTTTTAACATTTTCGCCATCTCAAAAAAATTGAGACGCTCTACCTTTTTATTTCATATTATACAATTCAATGAAGTTTTATTTCAATTATAGTTGGCATACAATAATATATTAGTTTTGGTTGTACAGCATAGTGATTAAGAGTTCAAGTGATCACGCCACTAAATCTAGTACCTTTCTTCTCCCTTACATATTTATTACAACATTGTTGACTATTTTCCTTATGTTATACTCTATATCTTTGTGACTATTTTGTAACTATCCATTTGTATTTGTTAATCCCTTTGCCCGTCTTAACCAACCCCTTAACTCCCTCCTGTCTAGTAGCCCTCAAAATATTCTCTGTATATATGAGTTTGTTTCTGTTTTTGTTGTTATTGCTGTTTATTTTGCTCTTTAAGATTCTGCATGTATGTGAAATCTTGTGGTATTTGTCTTTCTCTATCTGACTTACTTCATTTAGCACAATATCCTCTATGTCCATCAAAGCAATATCTTTTTCCATCCCCTTCTTTTTAGTCTGTGTGTGTCTCTTAATCTCAAGTGAGTCTCTTGTAGGCAGCATACGTAGGGGTCTTGTGTTCTTATCCATTCAGCCACCCTATCCTTTGGTTGGAGCACTTAATTCTTTTCCATTTGAGGTAATTGTTGACAGGAATGTACTTATTACCTTTTTTATTTGTCATTTTGACACATGTTTTTTCTTCTTAAGAAGTCTCGCCAACATTTTCTGGATTAGTGGTTTTGTGTTGATAAATTCCTTTAGCTTATTTTTGTCCGGGAAGCTCTTTATCTGTCCTTCAACTCTAAATGATAGCATTGCTAGATAAA
Organism: Pteropus vampyrus; assembly: GCF_000151845.1. Lineage (NCBI taxonomy): Eukaryota > Metazoa > Chordata > Mammalia > Chiroptera > Pteropodidae > Pteropus > Pteropus vampyrus. The sequence continues at coordinate 477,652 of NW_011889065.1, forward strand.
GTATTCTTGGTTGTAGATCCTAGGTTTTCGTCATGTCAAATATTTTGTGGCAAGGCCTTCTGGCCTTCAAAGTTTCTTTTGAGAAATTAGCTGCCAGTCATATGGGTGCTCCCTTGTAGTTAACTAACTACTTTTCTCTTGCCACTTTTAAGATTCTCTCTTTGTATGTAACCTTTGGCATTTTAATTATGATAAGTGTCTTGGTGTGGGCCTTTTGGGTTCCTCTTTCTTGGGACTCTCTGAGCTTCCTGAGGTTTTATGTCAATTTCCTTTATCAAGTGAGAGAAGTTTTCCATCATTTCTTCAAAAAGCTTTTCCATTTCTTGTTCTTCCTCTCCTCCTTCAGGTACCCCTATTAAACAGATGTTTTGACACTTAATTTTGTCCCAAAGACTTCTTAAATTATTATTATATTCTTGGTTTCTTTGCTCTTGTCATTTTGATTGGGTGACCTTGGCTTCTCCATCCTCTATGTTGATGGTTCTATTCTCTTCTTCATCCACTGTGTTAATTCCTTCTAACGTATTCTTCATCTCGGATAATGTATTCTTCATTTCTGACTGGTTCCCTTTTAAATTTCCATTTCCATTTTTGTTTTTTATCTCTTTGTTAAAGTTCTCACTGAGTTCATCTATTCCTCCTCTAAGTTCACTGAGCATCTTTATAACCAGTGTTTTGAATTCTGAATCTGCTAGATTGCTTGACTCCATTATTCCTGGGTCTCTGTTCTGTTCTTTCATATGGTTTCTGCTTCCTTGTCTTCTCATTTTGGCTGCCTTTCCATGTATGTTTCTATGTACTAAGCAAAGTTCCTAAGTCTTTCGGTCTTATTAGCATGGCTTTGTATAGTAGGTGTCCAGAGGCACAGTTGTGAGAGAGTTTCAGCGGCAGGCCAAAATTAGCCCCAGCCTGTGTCCCTCTGGGACCACTTGTTAAGATTCAGCCAGCAATCTACAGTGCTTATAGTTACCTCAAGAAACCATGCCGGAAATTGCGGCCAGATGCCACCAGTGTAAGTTTTGGCACTGCTTAGCAAGGAGCACCTGACTCCCTGAGGGCATAACTGGATGTGGCTTAGCTGGGGCCATAAGTTGGGGGAGGCAGAGTTTCAGGGACTTCTTTGGGCAGAACAACCTCTGTTATCAGGTTCAATGACATTTTAGCTATGGTGGCACTGCATTCTCACACTGAAAGAAGGGAGGGCTCAACAGAAGAACAATGGATACTGCTACCACTTCTGTCCGGGAGAAAGCCTCCTCTCTGGCCCTAGTTCTGACAATTCAATGTCCCCCTGATGCCCCCTGAGCAGCTAACCCTGTGCTGGTGTTCAGAGTGAGCAATTCTGTCATCGCTAAAATCCATACAGAAACACAGCCCCTTTAAGAGGCATCTGCAGCTGTCATAGCCTCTGTCCTACTCAGCTGCCCACGCCTGGGCAGCCTCTTGTCCTTGCCCTTTCCTACCTCCTCCTGTTGCAGAGTGTTTTCTCATTTCTCTCCCTAGTTGTAGGGCTTGTTCGTCTAGACTCTCAGGTAACTCTGCCTGCTGTTTGCTTCATGTTTCAGTCACATCTTTGATGTGATCATAAAAGCAGATGAACAAAGCCTCTATCATATACAAAATTTTGACTGAGTTTATTGTTTTACAGCCTTTTTGTTGTTGTTGTTGTTGTTGTTGTTGTTGTTGTTTTCTGATAGCTTAATGTCTTCATTGTTTCTTTGCCCTTATGTTTCTATCTGTTATATTAGTTTGGTGGTATTCTATGATTTTTCTCTCTATTTTCTCTTTTCTATGTTAGATGTCTCAATCCTGGATTTCTTTTGTCTGTGTGGTTACCATTAAGTTTATGATAAAGAATGTTTCATATACACAATAGGCCTTTTTCTTCTGCACGTGTCTCATCTCCATTCCACTTTTTAAATTCAGACCTTTTTCTTCTCCTCTTTTCTTTCTTTTTTGTTATCTTGAATTATCTCTAATTATATTGTGAGTTCATTTCTGAGTTGCAGTATCTATTGTCTTCTTCTCCTTTTAAAAGTTTGTAAATCCTTTAACCATCATATAATTTTTAAGTGTATAATACTCCGTTCTAAATAAGGGTGCAATTTTCTGTTTTTGTCTGTTTGTCAGTCTTTTTACTTATAGTATATATCTTCATGTCTTTTCATTTCAGATAGAATAACCCCCTTCAGTATTTCCTGTATTGCAGTCCTTATGGTGAAAAATTTCCTCAGTCTGTATGTCTGAAAAGGTCTTTATTTTTCCTTCATATCTAAAGGAGAACTTTGCTAGATATATTATTCCTGGCTAGAAATTTATCTCTTTCAATAATTTGAATATTTGTTTCCACTCCCCCCTAGCTTTTAAAGTTTCCGCTGAAAATTTTGATGATAATCTTAAGGATTTTGCTCAATAGGTTACCGTCTTCTTTTCCCTGGCTGCCTTGAGAATTCTTTTTTTGTCATTAATTTTTGACAGTTTTAATATAATGTGTCTTGGTAAAGACCTTTTTGGGCCTTTATAATTAGATGGTCTGTTTTCTTCTTGGATTTGATGATCCAGTTCTTTCCATAGGTTTAGGAAATTCTCGTTGATTATTTCTTTGAATAAGCTCTCCATTCTTTCCTCTTTTTCTTCTCCTTCTGGTGTACCCAATATTCTTATATTGTTCTTTCTGATGGAGTCAGATATTTTTTATAGAGTTCTTTCATTTTTTTTCTCTCAAGTTTCTTTTTCCATCTCCATCATTTCTAGAGTTCTGTCTTTGATAACATTAATTCTTTCTTCCATCTGGTCAGCCCTATTTCCTAAGCTCACAACTTTATTCTTCATCTTTTTTATTGAGTTCTTCAGCTCTAGAAGTTCTATTTGGTTATTTTTTAAAGTTTCAATCTTTTTGATAAAATACTCCTGTTGTTCACTAATTTTATTTCTGAATTCCTTAAACTGTTTATCTGAATTTACTTGCATCTCATTGAGATTTTAGGAAACTATAATTTTGAATTTTCTGTTATTTAAATTGCATGTTTCTATATCTTTAAGTTCATTTTCTAGAGATTTTTCATTTTCTTCCTGAGCTGATTAATCACCTTGGTAGTTCATGGTATATGATGGATTCATTCTTTACCTAGGCATTAATGGGATGCACTCTTTTTAAAAATTTATTATTATTAAGAGTGATCTCTCTTTAGTAGATTGATAAGAAGAGGTTTTTCTTTTGTTATCCAGTAGGCAGAGCACAAAACTCCTACACTGCCAGGTTTCTCAGATCTCTGCTGTGTGGGATAAAAGAGCCCTTTATTCCCTAGGGAGGCGTGTATCTCCTCTGTGACCAGGTTGCCTTGGTCCCAGGGTTCCTCCCTGCGGGATAATGTGATGGGGCAATCTGAGCCTGTGAAGAACCCCTGAAGTCCTGGTGCTCTTTCAGCAGCCAGCTGTAGTGTTGTGTTGCCTGAGATGCCCATGTGCCTTTGCCTGGGTCAGCCTGGGTGGGCGGGAGTAAGGTGGGTTGGGAGAGGCCTCTGGTGTGCCTGTGGCTGTTTTCCTTCTAGTAATGCTGACCACCAGGCTTCAGTCCCCAAACTCAGTATCTCCACCTCGGACACTGAAACCAGCCACCATTTTCCTCTCCTCAGTTTTTGCAGACTCTCTGCTCTGCAGCCTCACACTCGCTGCTGCAGTTTCCCCAGGGCCTTCCCTTAGTTCTGGTATGGTTTGGGAAGGTGG
>NW_011889065.1:481427-490552 GCF_000151845.1 Pteropus vampyrus
CCTTTTTGGGCCTTTATAATTAGATGGTCTGTTTTCTTCTTGGATTTGATGATCCAGTTCTTTCCATAGGTTTAGGAAATTCTCGTTGATTATTTCTTTGAATAAGCTCTCCATTCTTTCCTCTTTTTCTTCTCCTTCTGGTGTACCCAATATTCTTATATTGTTCTTTCTGATGGAGTCAGATATTTTTTATAGAGTTCTTTCATTTTTTTTCTCTCAAGTTTCTTTTTCCATCTCCATCATTTCTAGAGTTCTGTCTTTGATAACATTAATTCTTTCTTCCATCTGGTCAGCCCTATTTCCTAAGCTCACAACTTTATTCTTCATCTTTTTTATTGAGTTCTTCAGCTCTAGAAGTTCTATTTGGTTATTTTTTAAAGTTTCAATCTTTTTGATAAAATACTCCTGTTGTTCACTAATTTTATTTCTGAATTCCTTAAACTGTTTATCTGAATTTACTTGCATCTCATTGAGATTTTAGGAAACTATAATTTTGAATTTTCTGTTATTTAAATTGCATGTTTCTATATCTTTAAGTTCATTTTCTAGAGATTTTTCATTTTCTTCCTGAGCTGATTAATCACCTTGGTAGTTCATGGTATATGATGGATTCATTCTTTACCTAGGCATTAATGGGATGCACTCTTTTTAAAAATTTATTATTATTAAGAGTGATCTCTCTTTAGTAGATTGATAAGAAGAGGTTTTTCTTTTGTTATCCAGTAGGCAGAGCACAAAACTCCTACACTGCCAGGTTTCTCAGATCTCTGCTGTGTGGGATAAAAGAGCCCTTTATTCCCTAGGGAGGCGTGTATCTCCTCTGTGACCAGGTTGCCTTGGTCCCAGGGTTCCTCCCTGCGGGATAATGTGATGGGGCAATCTGAGCCTGTGAAGAACCCCTGAAGTCCTGGTGCTCTTTCAGCAGCCAGCTGTAGTGTTGTGTTGCCTGAGATGCCCATGTGCCTTTGCCTGGGTCAGCCTGGGTGGGCGGGAGTAAGGTGGGTTGGGAGAGGCCTCTGGTGTGCCTGTGGCCTTCTAGTAATGCTGACCTTCTAGTAATGCATTCCTTCTAGTAATGCTGACCACCAGGCTTCAGTCCCCAAACTCAGTATCTCCACCTCGGACACTGAAACCAGCCACCATTTTCCTCTCCTCAGTTTTTGCAGACTCTCTGCTCTGCAGCCTCACACTCGCTGCTGCAGTTTCCCCAGGGCCTTCCCTTAGTTCTGGTATGGTTTGGGAAGGTGGGCTCTAAGAGGGTAGAGAAAGGCGGCCAGGCTCCATGATCAGGCCTTTTGCCTGGTAATGGCGGCTGCTAGAACATAGCCGTCACACCTCTGTATTCCATCTCTTCCTTGATCACTAGGTTCTGCCCCCATAGTATATCACTTAGGCAGAAATGCTTAGAGTACAGAGAGTGCACACCTCAACATGATTCCTCTCTTCTTCCCAAGTTTTACAGGGAACTCCAAGCTGTGTCTGTGGCACAGGTCTCTTCCTCTCTCTCTTTCTTTCTCCTTTCTTCATCAGATTTGCCCACCGTCAGATGCTCTAATGTGCAGATCTCTCAGATGTGTTTTTGTGTTAGGCTAGGTGTTTTCTGTTGGGTTGTAGCTGTTCAGTTTGTTGTAATTTCAAGGGGAGAGTTCAAGGGGACCCCTCACGCCACCATACTTGTGATGTCATTCTTACAGTGGCCTGATATAAAATCTCATATTTTACTAGTTGTATGATCTTTTATAGAACTTTTCAGAGCCTCAGTTTCTCCATTTTAAAATTAAGGATAAGATTAGCAACCTCATAAGTTTGTTGTAGAGAATAAAATGAAATAATGCATATATACATGATAAGCACTTAATACATAGTAGCTGCACTTATTTTTGTGGTACTTATTTATTTTCTTGTAATTCCCTTCTTTTTTTTTTTCTTAACCACAACCCCATTCTATTCTACATTCTAGTCCATCTCCATATATTTGATATTTTCCTATGAATAACTACTTAGACTTGATCCCTTTCTCATCTGAGAATCAGGTCCTAAATATTTCGCACATCAGTCTTATCTAATTCTCTGCAACCTTTCAAGAAATGATCTGTTTGAGTATATCTAATTTTTAACTTCTTATATTAAGTTACTTCCTGGACTGGAGTGGAAGCAGTATTGATGCAGATATGAACATTTCCCAGGTAATTATGATTTTAAAATGACCAATTGCAACTGTTCTCAAATAGTGGTGCTCAGAGGGCTGTACCAAGATCAACTGAAGCTTGTTGTAAATATATTCTTGTTTTGCACCCTTAGATATTTTAATTCTGTAGTTCTATAGTGGGATCATGGAATCCAGTTTTAAAAAGAAAGAAAGAAAGAAAGATAAATACCACTCCAGGTTATTTTGATTCATAGGAAAATTTGGGAATCAAATGTCTGTTCTACTCATTCAGCACAAATTTATGCATCCAATAAATATCCGGCAATACAGATGCTCCCTGCACCTCATAACACTTCTAAGCAATTGGATTCATGTTTTTGATACTATTACAGTTTTGTGCATTATAAAGGTAGCATGGTAGAGTGAAAAGCACACATGGGTTTTGGTGTTAGACAGACAGGATTCAAATTCCAGCATGAAGTGAATATATTGTCTACCTGGCACGATCCTTTCATGAGTTAAACTAGATCATTTGTATAATGTGTTCAGTATGTAAGTTATTCCAAACCCGGTTGCTATTATGTATTATATATTCTTATTTGTTTCTAAACTACCTTTGACTTACCAAATACGGAATTCCATGGGAGATTGATTTATTCGGTCCAATTTTTCACCTCCTCCTGCATCTACATCTTGGCCATCACTTTATTATGTCTGCAATGTGTTTCCCTGCCCCTTGACTTTGGGCTTGGTCTTGTGATTTGCTTTGATGTTAGATGCATGATGCAAGCAAGAGTTTGGATTGTGTTTGCATGATTTAATATATACTCATATGCCTCTTCAACACTGTGAAGAAGCATGTTCCACCTGGCCTACCGATCCAAGGAAGATGAGAGTTGCACAGTGGACTTGATAATCTGCAGCTTAAAAAAAACTGAGCTGAGCCAATCCCGGCCTAGATAAGCTAAATCCCAGCTGACCCACAATATAGAGGGCCCAAGTGAGATCAGCAGTGCTGTCTCAGCCATTGCAGTCAGAAGGAAAAGCCACCTAAAATGACTTGCAGATCCATGGGAATAAAATATTTTTGTTTTAAAATACTGAATTTGGGGATTGTTTGTTAAGCAATATAATTATGGTCAGTAGCCAGCATCTCTACAGATTTTTTTTCTCTTTTTTAATACAAATTTGATTTATCCATCTACAATACACACACATATCAGAAAAAAAAAATTCTTTCTTTTCAACAGCGACGTCTGCCATTTCTGATAATTCAGGAGTAATGGTTATGTGGTAGTATAGAGTTATGTTATAAAGCATTCCTAGAACACCGTAGAGGCATATTTCTGTGCCTATGACTGGGTGCCTTTTTCAGTTTTGAAGTGTAAAGATCTTAAAGAAGATTCTTGGGCTAAGTGTCAGCTCAATTTCTATTGAAGATTTTCTCAAGACGTGAATAGACTGCTCATGAAAGCAGTGTATAGAAAAATAAGAGTGCAGAGGGTCAAGAGGATATTACCCAAAATAGTTTGTGAGAAATGAACAGCAAAATAAAAAAATAATTATTATTAATTGTTTATTAATAATTCAGTTGTTGCTAGCAGTGCTGTGATGACTATCTTCACTGATGTTTCTCTCTTCAAACCTTTATGTAAGAGTTTCTCTTGGATGTATCCCCAGGAATGCTTAATTTCCCTAAATGCTCACAGATTGTTCCCTAGAATGACCGTATTAGTGTATACTCCCACCATCAGTGTATAAACATTTCTATTCCCCATATTTTCACCAATACTTGACAGTGCCTAAATGTTTTATTGTTGTTATATGATGGTTATAGAGTGCTCTCTCTTAACGTTTTAAGTTGCATTTCTTTGATTACCTATGAAATTTAGCAACATCTCTTATTTATGAGCCAATTAGGTTTCTCATATTGAGAATTACCTATTTATATTGTTTGCCCATTTTATTGTTGTTCTACTCTTATTCTTGCTGATTTTTCCTTATATGTTCTATAGATTGTGTGTGTGAATTTTTTTTTTTTTGCTAAATAGTTGAACAATATGTTTTCTTATTCTTTTTACCAGCCAATTAGTCTTATTTTATGATGTTTTGCTTTGAAAAAAAAAAACTATTTAATTTTGGTGAAGTTAAATCAATAAATCTCCCCATAAAAATCTGTACATCTCATTAAAGGAATGTTTTTTTTTTCATGCAAATGTTAAAAACATTCTATTCTATTCTATTCTATTAACTTTAATTTTGCCTTTTACAGTGTGGTCTTTTCTCCATCTGGAGTTTATTTTATGTATGACAAAAGGTATGGCTCTCAATCTGTTTTTCTCTGTTGTAAGGCAATTATACTGGTGCCATTTACCAATTTTCTCACTGATTTTGAAACAATATACAGATTTCTCATTTATTATAAAGGTATGTTTTGGTACTCTCAATTCAGTTCTGTTGTTATTTGTCAGTTTCTGTGTCAGTACCACAGTCTTTTTTTTTTTATTAAAAATGATTGGGATGACATTGACTAATTAAATCAAATAAGATTCAAGTGTATCATTCAACAGTAAGTCGTATATATATTGCATTGTACGTTCAGCATCCAAAGTTGGAATTCCTTCTGTAACCGAAAATTTGATCCCTTTTACCCTCACTTGCCACCCCCTCCCCCATTTCCCTCTGGTAACCACTAATCCACTGTCCATGTCCATGAGTCTCTGCTTGTTTGTCATACTTATTTGTTGCTTTCCGGTTTATATTCCACATATGAGTGACATCATGTGGTTTTCAACTTTTTCTGTCTGAATTATTTTGCTTAGCGAGATTATCTCAAGATCCATCCATGTTGTCGCAATGGCAATATTTCACTTTTTTTAATGACTGAGCAATATTCCATTGTGCATATGTACTACATGTTCTTTATCCAATCATCTATCTTAGGACACATCGGTTGCTTCCATTTCCTGGCCACCGCGAATAATGCTGCTATGAACATCGTGGTGCATTTATCTTTGTGGATAAATGTTTTCAATTTTTTTGGGTAAATACCCAGAATAGGGATTGTTAGATCATATAGTAATTCAATTCTTAGTGCTTTGAGGAAACTCCATACTGTTTTCTATAGTGGTTGAACCAATTTCATTCTTACCAGTGATGTACAAGCATTTCTTTTCCCCCACAACTTCTCCAACACCCGTTATCAACACTTGTCTTGTTGATGATAGCCATTCTAACTGGTGTGAAATGGTATTTCATTGTGGCTTTGATTTGCCTTTCCCTAATAGCTGGTGATTTGAACATTTTTCATATATCTGTTGGCCATTTCGATAACTTTTTGAGAGAAATGTCTGTCTAGGTCCACTGCCAATTTTTTTAATTGGATTGTTTGTTTTCTGTTGTTGAGTTATATGAGTTCTTTATATAGTTTGGAGAATAGTCCCTTATCGGAGGTATTGTTTGAAAATATATTCTCCCATTTAAATGGTTGCCTCTTTGCCTTGTTGGTGATTTCTTATGTTGTGCAGAAGCTTTTCAGTTTGATATAATTCCATTCATTTATTTTAGATTTTACTTCCCCTGTTTTTGAGGTCAAATTTATAAAATTCTCTCTAAATATAAGGTCCATGAGTTTAGTACCTATGTTTTCCTCTATGCAATTTATTATTTCAGGTATATTCGGGTCTTGGATCCATTTTGAGTTAATTTTGGTATATGGTGATATACAGTAGTCTAGTTTCATTCTTTTGCAGGTGGCTTTCCAGTTTTCTCAGCACCATTTATTGAAGAGGCTTTCCTTTCTCTATTGTATGGTTTTGGCTCCTTTGTAGAAGTTATTTGCCCATGTATACGGGGGTTTGCTTCTGGACTCTCAGTTCAGTTTAATTGCGTGTCTGTTTTTCTGTCAATACCATGCTGCTTTGATTATTGTCACTTTGTAGTATAATTCGAAGTTGGGCAGATTGATACCTCTGGCCTTGTTCTTTTTTTTTTCCCTCAGAATTAATTTGGTTATTAGGGTCTTTTATGTTTTGATTTAAATCTGATAATTTTTTTGTTCTACTTTAAAAAAAAAAATGCCATTGGGATTTTGATGGCGATTGCATTAAATCTGTATAATGCTTTAGGCAATAAGGTCATTTTAACTATATTGATTCTTCCAATTTAAAAACATGGGCTATATTTCCATTTCTTTGAGTCTTCTTCAATTTCTTTTAATAGTGTCTTATAGTTTTCAGTGTATTGGTCCTTCACATGTTTCATTAGGTTTATTCCTAGGTATTTTTTTTTTTTTTTTTTTCATTTCTTTTTCTGAAAATTCATTGTTAGTGAATAAATATGCAATGGATTTTTGAATATTGATTTTGTACCTTGAAATTTACTGTATTTGTTTATTATTTCTAATAGCGCTTAGGTGGAGTCTTTCAGGTTTTCTAGATAGAGAATCATGTCCTCTGAAAAAAGTGACAGTTTGGCTTCATTCTCTACTTCGATGCTTTTTATTTATTTCTCTTTCTTGATTGCTCTCACTAGGACTTCCATTATTATATTAAATTATAGTGATAATAGTGAATAGCCTCATCTCATTCCTGATCTTAGAGGGAAGGTTTTTGGTTTTTTTTTTTTATCATTAAGTATAATATTAGCAGAGGATTTGTTATATATGAGCTTTATTATATTGAAGTACTTTCTTTGTATACCCATTTTATTAAGTGTTTTAATCATAAATGGATGCTGTATCTTGTCTAAGGCTTGTTATGTATTTATTGATATGATCAAAAGATTTTTATTCTTAATATTGTTTATATGGTATATCACATTAATCAATTTGCATATGTTAAACCATTCTTGTGATTCTCCAATGAAGTCCACTTGAGCATGGTGTCTAATGCTTTTAATGAGTTATTGTATTTGATTTGCTAATACCTTATTTAAGATTTTTATATCTGAGTTTATGAGAGATATTAGTCTGTAGTTTTCGTTTCTTCTGTTGTTTTTACCAAGTTTTGGTATTAGGGTAATGTTGGCCTCATAAAACAAATTAGGATATATTAGATCTTTTACTATTTTTTTGGAAATGTTTGAGAAGAATAGATATTAAATCTTCTATGAATGTTTGATAGAATGAACTGATGAAACCATCTGGTCCTGGACTTTTACTTTTTGGGACGCTTTTTGGTGATTTTTTCAATTTCTATAATGTTGATTTGTTTATTTAGATTTTCCATTTCTTCAAGATTTGGTCTAGGAAGATTGCATATTTCTAAGAATTTCTCCATTTCCTCTAAACTTTTAAATTTGGTGTCATAAAATTTTTCATAGTGTTCTCATATGATCTTTTGTATTTCAGTGGTATCTGTTGTAACTTCTTTTTCATTCCTGATTTTGCTTATTAGTGTACTTTCTTTTTTTCTGTAGTGAGTCTAGCCTGAGGGTTGTCAATTTTATTAATCTTCTAAGAACCAGCTCTTTGTAGCATTAATTTTTTTCTATTGTCTTTTTGTTCCCATTTCCCTTTGCTCTGCTCTAATTTTGATTATTTCCTTCCTTCTGCTAACTTTGGGCTTCGTTTGTTCTTCTTTATTTCTTTTAAAGATGTAGCATTAGGTTGTTTATTTGGGCTTGTTCTTGTTTCTTGAGATAGGCCTCAAGATATGAAATTCCATCTATGGCCATGCTATCCTGAACAAGCCTGATCCCATCTGATCTTGGAAGCCAAGAAGGGTCGGGCCTGATTAGTACTGGAATGGGAGACAACTTAGGAAGACCAGGTGCTGTAGGCGTAAAAAATAAAAAAAAATATAAGGGATTATAAACTGACGAGGTCCTTGCAATCTGTGAGGTCGACCAACGGTTGCCTCGCCTAAAAAAAAGAAAAAAAAGTTAAAGGAAATAAAAGGTGCGAACTTCCATCTTATTAACCTTTTTGCTGTGTCCCAAAAGTTTTGATATGTTTTACATTCATTCTTATTGTTTCTATGTATTTCTTGATCTCCTTTTATTTCTTATCTGACCCAGTCATTCTTCTGTAGCATGTTGTCTAATCTCCACATATTTATGGCTCTTCCTGCTTTATTTTTACAGTTGATTTCTAGTTTCAAAGCATTATGATCAGAGAATATGCTCGGTATCATTTCAATTTCCTTAAATTTGTTGAGGCAAGTTTTTTATCTGAATATATGATCTATCCTCGGGAATGTTCCATGTGCACTAGAGAAGAATGTATAAGCTGCTGATTTATGATGAAAGGCTCTGTAAATGTTGATTATGTCCAATTGGTCTAACATATCACTTAAGGATGTTATTTTTTTTAATTAATTTTCTGTTTTTAGATGATCTGTTTATCTCTGACAGTGGAGTTTTTAGTTCACTTACTATAATTGTGTTTTTGTCAGTTTCTTTATTTAGTTCTTTTAGTAGATGCTTTTATATTTTGATGCTCTCTGATTGGGAGCATAGAGATTAATAAGTGTTAGGTTTTCTTGATGTATGTTTCTATTTATCATTATGAAGTGTCCATCATTTTCTCTCCTTACTTTTTATTTTATCTTGAAGTTTATTTCATCAGATATAAGTACAGCTATAACCACCTTTCTCTGAATGCTTGAATCATCCTTTTTCACCCTTTCACTTTGAGTCTATATTTTTCTTTGTAGGTGAATGTTTCTTAAAGGCAGAACATGTTTGTGGGGGGGTGGGGGGGATCCAATCTGCTACTCTGTGCCTTTTTATTGGTGAGTTCAGTCCATTTGCATTTAGGAGGGTTCTCAAAATATGAGATTTCCTATAGCCAATTTATCTTGGTTTCTGGTAGCTTGGTGTCTCCATTGTTTCTTTGTCTTTTTTTTTCTGTTATTTTAATTTGGTGGTGTTTTATGGATTTTCTCTCTGTTCCCTCATGTCTTATGCTATGTATCTCACTTCTGGATTTATGAAGTGTGGTTATCATTAAGTTTATGCAAATCAGGAGTCCCCA
>NW_011889065.1:491862-492660 GCF_000151845.1 Pteropus vampyrus
TTTTTTTTTCTGTTATTTTAATTTGGTGGTGTTTTATGGATTTTCTCTCTGTTCCCTCATGTCTTATGCTATGTATCTCACTTCTGGATTTATGAAGTGTGGTTATCATTAAGTTTATGCAAATCAGGAGTCCCCAACCCCCAGACCAAAGACTGGTACATGTCTGTGGCCTGTAACGAGCCGTGCTGCACAGCAAGTGAGCAGCAGGCAAGCGAGCGAAGCTTCATCTCTATTTGCAGCCATACCCCAGCACTAACATCACCACCTCAGCTTCACTTCAGATCATCAGGCATTAGATTCTCATAGGAGCGCGAACCCTATTGTGAACTGCACAGGGCTGTGCACTCCTTATGAGAATCTAATGCCTGATGATCTGAGGTGAAGCTGAGACAGTGATGCTAGCACTGAAGTGTCTGCAAATACAGAATAACATTAGCAGAGAGATTTGACTGCACAGAGACCATAATAAATTGAATGCTTGCAGACTCATATCAAAACACTATCGGTGAGTGGCAAGTGACAATTAAGCTGCATCTGGTGGCAGACTTTATAGTGGCAACTGAGTTGATGTACTTTAATTGTACAGCTGCATCTGGTGGCAGGCTTTAAGTCAGAATCCAACACTAATTTTATTATGCACATGGCCCACCGATTATTTTATTTACCACTTCCATCCGACCTCTTTCCTGCACTGCACACTTGTCTCAGTCAGTTTTGGTAAGCCCACAAGATAACCTCTGCCAAAATCAGTAAAAATCAAATGTCACTGGAAAGCTTTTTTATAAAGGGGAAAAGACC
>NW_011889065.1:492710-501914 GCF_000151845.1 Pteropus vampyrus
GATTATTTTATTTACCACTTCCATCCGACCTCTTTCCTGCACTGCACACTTGTCTCAGTCAGTTTTGGTAAGCCCACAAGATAACCTCTGCCAAAATCAGTAAAAATCAAATGTCACTGGAAAGCTTTTTTATAAAGGGGAAAAGACCTAATGACGAGATAGCAGAAGACTCTAAAACTGCTAACAAAAAGAAAGCTGTATTTGAAAGACAATATCAAAAGTCCTACTTAAATTATAGGTTCATTGCAACAGGTGATTCACACTCTTCAAGTCTGCTTTGTATAATATGTGGCAACTGACTATCCAATGAAGCCATGAAACCTTCACCACATGGAGACCAAACACCCTGCATTAAAAGACAAGCCTTTGGAGTTTTACAAAGGAAAAAAAAATGTGAACATGAAGAACAGAAGCAATTATTGAAGGCCACCAGTTCATCAAATGTTTCTGCACTGTCAGCATCATTCTTAGTGGCTAACTGCATTGTGGAAGCTAAGAAGCCCTTTACAATTGGTGAGAAGTTAATCCTGCCTGCTACTAAGGACATTTGTTTTGAACTTTTAGGAGAGGCTGCAGTTCAAAAGATGGCATGTGTTCTTCTTTCAGCTAGCACCATGATTAGATGAATTGATACAGAGGATATTGAGTCACATTTGTTAGAGAAAATTAATGAGTCACTGTGGTACACAATCCAGGTTGACAACTCTACCGATGCTGACAAGGCAACAGTGCCTGTTTTTGTGTGATATATTTTTCAGGAAGATGTGCATGAGGATATGTTATGAGCGCTTTTGTTGCCAACCAACACCACAGCTGCAGACCTATTCAAGTTTTTGGATGATTACATATCAGGAAAACTGAACTGGTCATTTCATGTCAGTATATGCATGGATGAAAGGGCTGCCATGACTGGATGGCTTTCTGGTTTCACTACTCGGGTCAAAGAGATTGCTTCTGAATGTGAGTCCAACACACTGTGTCATCCATAGAGAAATGCTAGCTAGCCAAAAAATATCACCTGAACTTAATGTTTTACAGGATGTGATTAAAATTATCAACCACATAAAAGTACATGCCCTTAACTCACATCTGTTCACACAGCTCTGTGAGGAGATGTACAGAGAGCACACACATCTTCTCATATATATAAGTGAGATGGCTTTCTAAAGGTAGATCACTGGCCAGAGTTTTTGGTTACAAGATCTGCTCCAGAGATTTCTTTTAGAAAAACAGTCACCACTGGCAGCACATTTCAGTTACATAGAATGAGTTACACTTGCTTACTTGTGTGACCTATTCAACCTGCTTAATCAACTCAATCTGCCACTTGAGCGGAGAACGATAACTGTGTTCAAGTCAGCAGATAAACCAGATTTCTGTTTTATATCACTAATTCTTTCCTCATCTGGTCAGCTCTATTTCCTAAGCTTGCTATTTCATTCTTCATCTCTTTTAATGTGTTCTTCATCTCCAGAAGTTCTATTTGGTTCTTTTTTAGAGTTTCAATCTCCTTGCTAAAGTATTCATTCTGTTAATTTATTTTGTTTCTAATTTACTAAAATTGTCTGAATTTTCTTGTGTCTCATTGAGTTTTTCCAGAACTGCAATCCTGAATTCTCTGTCATTTAAATCACATATGTTTCTGTCTTCAAGTTTATTTTCTGGAGATTTTACACTTTCTTCCTGAGCTGCCTTGTCATCTTGGTTGTTCACAGTGTTTGATAGACTATTTCTCTGCCTGGGCTTTAATGGGAGGGTATTCTGCATTTTTTTTTTTTTTTCAAAATGAAAAGTTATTATATAGTAATCTGTCTTTAGCAGGTTGATAGGAATGGAGTTTTCTTTTGATTTCCAGTAGGTGGCATCCAAATCACTTGGGTCTCTGCTTTGAGGCAAAAATAGTCTCCTTTTGCTGGTAGGCTTTATACTTTCTCTGTGATCAGGTGGTCCCAAGACTTTGCCTTTGTGAAAGGGTACAAAGGGAGATGGAGTTCTGGGACTCTGAAGAGGTCCTGATGTCCAGTTACTGCCCCAACAGTCAGATGAAATGTTTTGCTGCTTCCTTAAGACTCAGCCTAACTGGGTGGGACAAAAGTTAATTGAGAGAGGCCTGTGTGTGTGTGGCTGCTTCTCTTCCTGTAGTGATGTCCCCCAGATTTCAGCTATCCTGCTTCGATATCACCGCACCGGTCTCTGGTACCGGCTGTAGTTTGTTTCAGTACCGATTGTACAAATTCTCCTGGGACTCAGTGGTGCTAGTTCTGAGAGGATATAGTGTGGGGGGAGAGTGTAATCTAGATTGATGGGGCTGGAGCATGGCCAGGCTCCTTATCTCAGCCTCCTGCTTGGCGATGGTGGTTGTCGCCCCTCCACACTCAGTCCCGATTCTTCTCTCTGCCCTGATCCCTAGGCTCCGCTGCGCAGAACACTCAGGCAGCACTGTTCCGGGAACCGGCCATGAAATCTCCCCTAGCCATGGCAGTTCCTTTGTTTTGCCCAATCTATCCACCCCACCCCCAACCCCCAGATTCGTGCGATTCCGACATTGTGATGCTCTGATGTGCAGATCTCTCAAATGCGCTTATGTGCAGGTTGGATGTTATTTGTTGTTTTACATGTTTGACTTGTTATTATTTCAAGGGAAGAAATCCGGGAGATCCTTCATGCTGCCATGCTTCTAGCGTCCCTTCAGTACCAAAGTCTTTTAATTATTATAATATAATCACTTGTTCCCAACTTGGAAGCAATGCTTTTCAATATAGAGTATGCTACTAATAATCTTTGAGTGTTGGCAACTGTTATTTTATTATTTTAACTTAAAAAAATCAATCGAATAAAGCTGTTAATGAGTAAACATTCACAGTGTTTATGGCATAAAGAATGCTTTATGTTTTATAGTAATGAATATGAAATGTGGGAAATTATATGTATATATACGCATATATAAATTATATATGTGAATTATATGTACATATATATATGTATGTATGTATATATATTCACCTTGTAAATAGGGCTGTAATGAGTCACCTGAAGCTCAATACTCAAACTGCGTACTTTATTAGAATTGAAACTGACAAGAAAATACTTGTTCAGCTATATTTATGTAGAACATTCAGATGTTGGTTACCTAAATCATAGTTATATATTCTCTTTAGAGATTTAAGGTCCTGCATTTAGCTAAATCATACAACAGGTAATAATCAGAATTCAGATCGGACAGCATCTCTTCAACAGGTTTCCTAAAATTCTATTTATTCATTTCAGTTTCAATCCTTTTTGTTGTCATCAGCTTGATATTCCTGTATAGTTAGGTTAGTACCAACACTATGATGAGTGCAAAAATTTGAAATCTTTATGTTAACACTAAAAGTTCAAATACAAATAATTCAATAGTTTGAAAAGTGTAGTCAGTGAACCTGTAACTATCATGACAGATTACACATTTCCCAACCCTCTCTCCTACCCATGAAAGCTTATGACAAACTGCTGAATTCTGGGAAATGATGTATAATACTGCCTCCAATGAACTGGATGCAATGCTGTTGTCATATCTCCTCTCTGTGTCTATCTATGCACACAAATAGACAAACACATTTTTATTCTCATAAAAGAATACAAACACTTTAAGAACATTAAAGTTTAATAAAGACCCTTATTGCCCAGCAATCGTTCACTCTATTGAATAACAAAATAAAATGCATGCGCTTTTATTTAACAATATAACAATTTAACAAATATAACAATCAACCATTGTTATATTTTCTTAAACTGATTTATATGTTAATGTACTGCTTTCTCTCCATTTGTGCCCACTCCAAAAAACAAACAAACAAAAAGGTAATATTAATACACTGTGGAGCATTTCAAAATCGATGACATGGTAGAATTCAGAAAATATAGTATAAGTAGAGGGTCTCCTATATTCAACGCATCTAGAAATATAAGCACAGAAATGACTAAGACATGGTTTTGTCCTCAAGAAACTTAAAATCTAGATGAAGAGACAAGTAACGAACACACAAAAAAATTAAATGTAAATTTGTCATAAATTACTAATGATTAATTATCAAAAATATGATATGCACAATATTTTATGTATGTATGTATATATAATCAATATATATTATGGTCCTAAAAACTAGTAAACAGCTTGCAATATGTGTATATTTTAAACAGTTCTATTGATACATAATTTACATATCATACAATTCACTCATTTAAAGTATATAATTCAACGGCTTTTCATTTATTCACAAATTTGTACTGCTGTGATCACAATCAATTTTAGAATACTTTCATCACTTCAAAAAGAAATTGAGGGCTCATTAGCTATCCTCTCCTTCAACTTCTCAACCCCTGCAGATCCTAAACAACCACTAATATACTTTCTGTCTCTATAGATATCGGGATATTTTATATAATTGGAAACATACAATATGTGTTGCAATTTGTGTCTGGCTTTTTTTCATTCAGCATAGTACTTACAAGTTTCATCCATACTTTAAGCATATAAAAGTTTTTAATTCATTTTTATTCTCTCATAATATCCTATTGTATGGACATATTTTGTTTATCCACTCATCAGTTGATGGACATTTGGATTATTTCCAAAATTGCCTATTATGCATAATGATGTTATGAATATTCATGTGCAAGTTTTTATGTGGAAGACATAGGTTTCATTTTTCTTGGATATAAATCTAGTGCATGCATGTGTTTATACACACACACACACACACGCACACACACACACACACACAAATGTAGTTTTAAAGAATTTGAGAAAGATATATAACCAAAGCAACATCTGACTGCAGAGGTGGTGGTCAATTGGGTGGTGGTGGTGGTGGTGGTAGTAATGTGCATTATGGGTGGGAGAATGATCAAAATGAAAAGTGGCAGTTAAGCTAAGAAGGTAATGAACTGGTAATTACTATCTCTGTTATGAAAGCCTTTATTATAGCATGTCTTCCTTTCAATCTCTGCTGAAAACATTGAAAGGAATTGTATGCTCAAACCTTGGGTCGTCAGGTCATTTAGGTTATGTGGGCAGGGATGCAGCCTAGATTTTTGATTCTCTATACTTCACTCTTCCCAGCCCATTATCTCCCACCAAAAAAAATTAAAAACAGTAAGCCTGCTATTCCAAAGCACCCAAGCTCAGATTATAACTGAAAAGAAAATATGTTTTTTATTCTGCTAACAAAATATTAAAATTATCGCATATCAATAGCTTTTTTTCACTTTGTTTAAACACTCAGGATGAGCTGTCACATTATATCTTTGTTTTTTGGTATAAGAGTTTTAAAAGTATTCCAAAATTCATAAATAACACAAGAATCATTATTAACTAAGGTTCTTATTTATGACATGGAAAAGTCTTTTTGCTAGCATATTTGTAGAAACTGTATTATGAAAGTAATGGGTGTGTTTTTCTTGAATCCTACCTATTTAACTTACATTTACATACTGACTAGGCATGATAACTCTAAGGGAGGGGCATTTTACTTCAAAAGAGAAAGACCAAATTTACTTTTAAGATGTAATTCATAAACTTGTATTTGGCGAGTGGGTAGGACAGGGGTCAGATTTTATATAATTATTAATGATAAGGAGTAGCCCAATGTTTAAATAGATGATGTATAGTTTATGTTTTTATATTTATTAGTAGGTGATATACAACCCAACTGGTATGGTAAAATACATGTATTTTGTTCTTGATTATTTATATTGTTCTGAAATATGCTTAACCAGAGAGGTACTATATGTTAATTTAAATATATATCTATGTGTGTGTGTGTGTATCTGTGTGTGTGTGTGTATTTTTTTCTTTTAATAAAATAAAAGTAGCTAATAGGTAATGTAATCAACCAACACACATCTCACCAACAAAAGCTATTTTTACAGAACCCAGAAGGCTAAAAGTAGCCACTTAGAAAAATGAGATGGATAGTTTCTAACTCATATATATCTCTAGTCTTATGGGAAGGTAGGCAACTCTTTTATTCCCAATCAAAAACTTGTCTTCTCTGTTCTCACCAACCCTGCCAATTCCATTTAAAATGTGGCAATTCCTTGAAATTAACACATTTCTGACTCACCCCCCTACAATCGGTTGCTTTTATATAATGCCTTTAGTTGAATTAGAAACACAAAAAGAATAAAAGAAAGAGGAGGAGGAATAAAGATGCAAAATCACCAGTTGGAGTAGTTTAGTTTCCTGAGAACTTCCTCTTCTCTTGGCCCATTCCAACTCTTCCACTACTTTAATTATTATAATTATTTTACTTTAGAATCTATTGCCAAAAAAGTCAATGGCTTGCCATCTTTCTTATTGAACTCATTTCATTACCATCCTCTATCCACCTTTTCAGTAGCAGCTTAAGAATTTCTGGCTTAAAGTTTTATTTAATTACACTACCTATTATTCTGATTGAACAAGCAAGCTAATTTCTGTTGAAGAAAGAGAAAGTACAGAGGATTTCAAACATTAGAATGCATCCAAATCACCTGGAAAGCTTGTCAACTTCATACTCTAATGCTTCACACAGAGAGATTCTCTACCACTAACAGAGACCCAGAATCTGCTTTATAATGCATATTGTTCTTGGACCACAATTTGAGATACACTGATATAAAGCATATGAGGCTGGAAAGAGAGTTTGGCAGCTTTTCTTTGGGAAGATTACTCTAGCAGTATTGTGAAATGAGAATTGAAATGGAAGAGACTAGACAGGTAGACCTATTGTGACGTGATTCCAATAGTATAGATGAGATAACTATTTTAGGATTTTCTGGCGACTCCAGAGTTTCAGGGAAGAGAATGTACAAAAGAGCTATTGTACAGGTAGAATACATGAGACTTGATTATTTATTGAATGTGCAGTGCAGATAGAGTAAGGACTCATGGATTACTCTAAGTAACATGGAGAATGATGGTCCTATGAACAGTAATCAGAAAATAAGAAAGAAGATTAGGTGAGGAAGAGTGGCTTGTGAAACTAGTAAAGAAAAAACAGAAGTAAAAAAGAGAGAAAAGACTAGTGTCTTAGAGACCAAATGAAGGAGGAGATGGTTATACTTGTCAAATGCTGTAATAAAGTCAAAGAGAATAAAGACTAAGACAGACACAATGGGAAAATTTAAAGGTACCAAAGTAAAGATAACTTAGACTCAAAAATATCCATTTCAAAAGCATATATTCTCTAGTATTAACTTATGAGATATATAAAAAAGTCAGTTGATATTTCATCTTATAAAAAAGGCAGTAGATATTTTCTTTTTCGTGCTACTTCTCAGTGTTACTGTAAAAATGTGGACTGGGTTCTGGCTTGTGAGACTATTAAGAGTGACAACCTTATGTCTTTTCTGCAGCTATAGAAATAAAAGTCCCACTCTTTATTTCTCTTTATCGGTAAATGAAAACTGAATACACAGCTTCTCCTCTCTTTATAGAGAACATTACCAATCTATAAGCTTCAACAGCCCAAGTTGGAGACTCTCAAATTTTTGTACATTTAGCACCAACATGTTGCTTCTGTGTTGCATATAAGAAGCAGACATTGATTTAATTTCCTAAGAGATGTCTGATCGCTTTGTTTCAACCCACTTGGTTAAAACATCTTGATAACATTAGTTTGTAACAACAGAATACTAAGTTATTTGATTCTAAAACTTGGCTGTCTGATATGGTAGCCATTAGCCATATGTGGCTATTTAAATTAAAATTACAATTCATTAAAATTTCAATATATTTTTCCTTAATCACATTAAAAAAAAAAACATTTCAAATGTTCATAAGACATATGCGTCTCAGTGGTTATCTGATTGAACAGCACAGATATAAATTGTTTCCTTCACTGCAAGAATTTCTATTGGACAACAGTGCTCCAAATATTTGTTTCTGTCTTTATTACTATTTGTTTATAAAGATGATGATGAACACTGTGCTTAGTGCACAGGAGCCTGGCAAATCTAGCAAATTCAGTATGTATGAGCACCTCTGAAGTGGAGTTATTTAGTTACTTATGAAAGATGCCCAAGAATTGCAGAGTATTAGAATTCTTTTTTTTTTATTAAAGACTGAGCCAAAACTTAATCATCAGAATGTTCTCTTTCTATTGTAAATACTACTAAAAAATTTTAATAGGCCTTCATAATTTACATTAAAATTTGTTTATTAGCCAATCCAACTCATTTTTATTGATTTTCCAGTAAATATTTTAAAAGTTTATGGTAGCTAAAATACTCAGCTATTTATGAAATTTTGATGATGGTAATATCCAATTTATTTATTATTTATTTCCAAGCAAATTAAAAATGTTCCACAAATACTTCTAGGTGGAGAATGAGATCATTTTAATCATCCAAGTGAAGTGTGAAAAATTTTAATGCCTGAGGATTGCTAGGAGCAGGCAATTTGACAGGATAAACAAATCTCAAGTGCCTTTGAACTCTAATACTTCACAGCAGCTCTCGTTATAGCTGTATGTATGTGATCATGTGCATTTATCATACTTATACAGAATTTTTTTTCTTCAAAAGATATTGTAACATTTCTTTGTGTCAGTTTGTGGGTATTTTATCAAATGAAATTATTTGAGAGAAAATTTGGAGGGAATAGTAAAATAATCTGTTGAGTTTGGCAGGAATTTGGGGCTTGGATAGAATCTTCCTAATTTCAAATCTCAGAATTTATATTTCTTATTGAAGAAATTCAGTAACCATAGATAAATCAGAAATGGTAGTTATTTTATATATTTACAAAACAAATCTTAAGATTGTCCAGTGAGTCATTTGCCAGTGATGACTTGCTGGACAGCTCATGTGAATTGTGAATCCCCAAGTGGGATTGGATAACATAGACCAGGAGCAACTCATAGGACTAATATGCCACAGAATACCTTTTGAGAAATTTTAGTGAATGGCCTGAAATGATGACAAAATAAAGAGATGAGCATATGCATTCATTGTGTGTAACTTTGATGTTATATTTTGAAATGGATATTTTTTAAAAAAATTAAAAATTACATGACAAATTGCTAGCAACCTCAAAAAGATGGATGGAAGATGGAAGGGCAGAAGGATGGGAGGGGCTGTACTAACTACTACCACACCAAATTATTTTCTGCTTTAGCTAACGGGAAAGGCAACTTATTCTTTATCTTGAAGTACTTTCATGTCAATAGCACTTATTAATGG
>NW_011889065.1:503274-511825 GCF_000151845.1 Pteropus vampyrus
AAAAAAATAGATACTTTATAAAAGATATCTTATGAATCTTCATTTAGAAGATTAGAATGCTTGAACTCAGCAGAAAATAACCCTGAAGACCATAGCTCAAGTTCTGTATTACCTACTGCTCTGCTCACTTTGAGGGCTCATTTTCTTTCAACCCTTTAACATCTCACAAAACTAGACAATAATTCAGAATTCTGAATTCCTTGGGAGCCTAAAGAAGGCAATTAGATATCATTATTAGTGGCTTAACATTAATGGTAAAATTTCTTCTATCTGATATGCTTAATTCTATTTTTAATTTCCCAAATCATTAACTGCTGAAGCATAATTAAAGAGAGCCAGTTATTACTGCCAATTTGCACAAGCTCTTTTTCAATGACATTGAAAAAGTGAAATGTTAATATGGAGTATAAAACTCTGCTTATTTAATGTTATAATTTGTACTGAATATTTAGTGAACAAAAGTGATTGCCTGAATGGAAGAAAATAATACATACAATATTCAGCTTGATGGTTTTAGAATGTGGCAAAACTGAAGCAACATTGATATTGCCAATTAATTTCCATTCAGAAGTGCAGTGTATTTAGGTTTAATTTTCCTAAGTTAGTAAATAATGTAGGGTGATACTTTAAAAGCAGCTGTGCTTCTTTTGTACATTTCAACTGGTTAAAACTCATGCCAAAAGCTGGATCTGGGAATTAAATTTTGTTTGAGATGCTGAAAAACAAGTAGACATAAATTAGTATATTTGTTAGTTTCTTCCTATTTTTCCCTTTAAAGTGAGTAGAACAATTATTGGCAACAGAATTTTGATCCACATAGCCTCTGAAATTAAGTGGCATCTAAGTGAACAAATTTCATTTTAAAGAATACATTAATAAAGCCCCTTTAAATTCAGCTGTTGTGAGTTAGCTTTAGACATATATTAGATTATTTCTTTTCATTTTTTGTAATACATTGCTACAAAAAATGTTAATCTTGAACAAGTTCATCTATGATTTTAAAAATATGTTTGAAAAGTTAATACTTGCTTTGATTAAAGGATACAAAAGAATATTCATTGAAAAGTTTCTCTCCCATCACTAATGCCTGGTCATCTAAGTTCTTCCCCTAGATGACAGCAAGTGCTGTCATGGTTTCTTCCAGATATGATCTATAAATGTGTTTATGTTTGTTTTTAAAGAAGAAGCAAAATTATAGTGTAACTATATGTTGCACATATTGTGCAATATAATTATTTGTTTACTTCTCTGTCTCTTCAGTAATTTCCTAGCTCCTCGAGGGCAAGAACTAGATTTATATTTTCAACAAATCTATATTCAGTGACTACTGTGTTGTGTGTACTATTGTACATACTAGGGATATATCAGGCACAAAATAGACCAAAAGCCCTATCACCATGGAACTTGTATTTTTATTCATCATCACTACATTCCAAATGTACTGCACAGTATCTGGTCCATAGTCATGTTCTTGAAAGCTCTTTTTTTTTTAAGTATTAAGATCCTCTATTAGTTAAGATTTCCTCTCCCTTTCTCTAATATATAGCAATTACTGTTATTGTTTTAATTAATATATATTTACATAATATATCATAACATATTATAGATGTATGTGTGTGTGTGTGTGTGTGTGTGTGTGTGTGTGTGTGTGAGAGAGAGAGAGAGAGAGAGAGAGAGAGAGAGAGAGGGCGCTGAAGAGAAATATTTTAATAAATTGGTTAAGATAAACGTGGGAGCTGGCAAGCTGTAGGGTAACCCCACAGACTGGAAATTCAGTTAAGAGTGGATGTGATAGTCTTGAATTCAAAAGCTGGAAGCTCCGGCAGAATTTCTATATTTCAGTTTAGAGGCAGAATTCTTCCTTTGTAGGCAAACCTTTGCTCTTAAGGCTGTTGACTGATTGGATGATACCCCTACCTACATTATGGAGATTAATCTGCTCTACTTAAAGTCAACTGATTGTAAATATTAATCACATCTATAAAACACATTTACAGCAACATTTGGAGTAGTGCTTAACCAAACAACTGCTCGCCATAGGCTAGCCAAATTGATGAATAAAATTAACCATCACAGATGTCTCCTTGTTCTAACATTCCACTATGGCTAGATACTATGGCTAATACAGTATAGGCTTTATTTTATAATAGATTTATTCCAAAACACTAACTGTTCATGGATCTGCTCTCTAAATACACATACCAATTTACCCTTACCTCTATTTTCATTGTCTCCAAGCATACAGTAATTTGCTTTATTTAGGTATTGTCTAAATTTTCAGCAGTATAAAAAAAGCTAAATTTTATTTCTTACCATTTAAGAAAGATGGTATGTGGCTTATCAATCTTCATCATGTGGCTTGTTTTGCCCAGATTACGTCATTAAAATTTGATTACTGTTTTGTTTTCATCTGCTTATTCTGGTTTGACCTAAATAATATTTTTTTTTACCAGTTTATAATTCTTTACCGTTTTCTGAAATCTCACACAGTTGAATTAGATGCAATTAGGGAAAAATGGAAAACTGTAAATTAGATAAAACCGTTTAAAGCAATTATTTAATTATCTTAATTATTCAAGAATTCTAAATTGTCTTGCAAATATTTGTACTCATAAAATATGTTTTCTTTTTTATTAGCCCTTTATATTTCCAGATTAACTTTATAACATGATATCAGTGTCTTCTCCATTCTCCACTAAATATTGAAGTATATATGTAAAAAGAAGAAATCATGAAACATTTAATAAAAATAATGACAGAAAAAACTATGGGAGAGAGGTATAACATGGCAAAAGAGGTTGAAATGAGCAGGAAAAAACAGACCCTTCTACATTTGGAAGCCGAAAAACCCATTGAGGCAAAAAAAGTTAAGAATAGATTTTGCCTCCCTCCCATTGTCAATATTGACTCATGTTTGTTCTATTGGCCAGAAAACTAGGCAGCCACTTCTCTGAGACACAGTGACCAATTTCTGAAATGGCCAGAGTCTTGCTTGCCATTTCCTCTTCCCTGCCACCATTTAGGTTTCTGTCTTTCTACATCCATTGGAACAATGGTTTCTATACCTACCTGATGTGGGAATAAATATTTAACTATTTATTGAGCACCTACTATAGATAGGAACTATTCTAGGTATTGAGGACACAACATTAAAAAAAAATCATGTCTTCATGGTGCTTACATACTAGTAGGAGGAGACAAATAATAAACTAAAAAGAATAAATTAATAAACTACATGGTACGTGTCTTGGGTTGCTATAATAAAAATGCCGTAGATAGGGTTCTTAAACAATAGAAAATGATTTCTCACAATCCTGGAGGCTGAAAATCTGAGATCAGGGTGCCAGTAAGGTCAAGTTCTTGGCTAGGATCCTCCTTGTTCACAGGTAGTTGTCTTCTCATTGTATCTTCACATGGCAGAAAAAGAGAGAGATGTAAATATTTAGTCCATAGCAGTATGTTAGAAAGTGATCAATTTTATGTTACAAATAAAAAAGAGAGAGAGAGATGTGAAGAAAATCTGACTGTAATATCTGTCGCCCCATTGATTTTCAGGATTGATTTAGCTAATCTGACCAGCTAGGTAGATGTACCCTTCCTCAAAAAGGACCACCTTTTCCTGCAGAGGAGGACCACCTTTTCCAACACTTTTCTTTCTGCAAGGGTTAACAAGTAACTGTGCTCCCCTGCTAGAACCTCCAAACAAGTTCTCAAGGTTCATTTGTAGGAGAGCATAAGGTAGTCGAGTTTCCAAGACTCCTCTAGGTAGATACAAACAAGGTGATGAATGTAGCACTCTGACTTTCTTAAATATTAAAAAAAAAAAAGAAAGAAAAGAGAGGACAAGACGGGTTGAGTGTGGTGGGAAGATAAATAATATAGTCAGGGTGGACTTTGTAAGTCATCAGAATCATATATATGAATTTTGGCCCTTTCTTCAGAGTTTCAAATTTAATATCTCCGAATGGGGCTAGGAATCTGTTCCACTATCCACTGACTTGTTCATTCTGGCTTATAAACCTATGTATATATCCAATCTTGAAGTAAAATCGAACACAAATAAATTACAACACAATCTCTGTAACTTCCTTACCCCACCACAAAACCCTCTTTTTCGTTTCCTTGCTAGAATTCTAGAAATAATAGTCTATACTTAAGAGCTCCATTAAGCATGATTGTAACTTATCAAACACACACATAGCACTCATTAAATGTTAGGGATTTTTCTAAACACAAGGTACGTACTATAATTGTAACCTTTATTTTATCTCTACATTATACTGCCTCAGCCATGAGTCATCTAGCTCTTGACTTTTTCTTTACCTGCTAGCGTGATTTAAAACAAAGACAGTTTGCCTGGCAGAACCTGAGGAAATTTAGTTGGTATTGGACAAATTATAAGCTATGGAAATCCAGCAATATTCTGGTTCAAGTCAGCTGCAAAAAAATAAAAAAGAAAAAAAGAAAAAAGAAAAGAAAAAAAAGAAAGAAAAAAAAATTCATAGCCATTATACAAAGCTCTAAATATATAATACCTTTCTAAATTTTCTCCCAATTCCACTCACACAATACTACATCTTAACCACCTGAAAAAGGGGGCAGTACAGGAATATTTAGGAGGAGAGATAGGATTAAGGAGCTTGTTGCTGCAACCTACACCTTTTGTTCCAAGTCCTATATCTTCTTAGTCTTGACTCATTCTTAGATTTTTAAAATTTTTCATAGCCACGCTTCTGGGTGCCTTGGCCAAATCTCAAAATTCTTATATTTATATACTCCGTGTTCGTGTGTGTGTGTGTGTGTGTGTGTGTGTGTGTGTGTGTGTGTGTGTGTGTTGAGGGTTATAGATGGGAGTTCTAATGGATCCTAAGCAAATGTTTCCCCTTTCTTCAGAACTTAATGCAAGTAACTTTTTTACTGTAAATGAAAGAAACAAAGATGATCTATTATACAAATGGAGCCATTCAAAGCCATTCTATCTTAAATATCAGTTTATAGGATTTGGTATAAGTTGTCTGGCTTCTATAAACTCTTTATAATTATTATAAGGCCTCTCCATATTGGCAATATCTTTACTTCAGCCTCTCCATTTCTCACATTGTCTGTTTCCTCATGTAAGATGAAATCTTTTATCACCTTTACTAACAGATGGCCTTTATACTGAAATCCACCTATATTCCTGTGTTAACTACTCCTTAATCTTACTCGATGCTTCAGTAAGAAGAGTCCCACCATCAAAATTTATTTTTTTTCTCCTACATAGTTTTCCTGCTCTCATTGTTTATTTCAAGGCAGTTCCTGCACTGTATCTTTCTAATTACAGAATATCCAATTTGCAATTCACAGACACTCCTGTCTCCATGCCTTTATATTTCATTCTCAGTCATCTTTAGTTGAGTTCCAGTTTTTCCGAATAAAAGTAGCACTGGAAATTCAAAGAGTTGCAGTTTATTTCAGTTTCAGTTCAAATATCTGAATTTTTGTATGGATTAAAAAATATGTCATAGATTGACACCATGCTACCTTTAATGATTTCAAGCACATAATCTAAAAATGCCAGTAATTAAAATAACCTCAAGATAAGTTTTTCCATGTTCTAATTAAGATTATCAAGTTAATAAAAAATATCTCCCAGGACTGAAAAAAAATACTAAATTTATCATTATACTACATAACTCAGAGCTTCAAAAGTGTCAGCCAAATCCTTTCAGCACTTTAATTTTCACTTAAAATCTAAACATTGGGGAGTAGCTCTAATGGGAACTAAAACTTTCGATTAATCCTGTTCAAGATGACGACCTCCCCAAAGCACCAATACTTCATGGCAGAGCCCATGGGAAAAAGCCAGTGGGGAGCCTGGCCAGGATTGCTGAAGTCCTGGACAAGAAGCTAGAGGAAAGGAGCACTGTGGTCCCTCGCCAGTTTCTGGCACTAAAGAAAGATGAAGACTTCTTCCGTCAATGGCTGAAGGATACATGCAGCACCAACGCCAAACAGTCCTGGGACGGCATTGGGTGCCTTTTAGAGTGGTGAAATGCCTTCTTGTGATGGCCTCTGGAAAGCCCCCGACCCCTGACCCCAGCTTTGAGTCTCCAGAGTTTGTAGCTCCTCCGTTATCCGTTACAAAGGAAAGGATTGCTGTTTACTCACATCCAACATCCTTCAGGGACTTTGGGGAGTTCTCTTCCCTCATTGTTTCAACTTGTTTGGAATTCTCACTCTTGCATGCATCAAAAACTTAGAGCAAAATTAAATGAACTAGAGAAGAAAAAGACAATAGAAAAAAATAATGGAACAAAGAGCTGGTTCTTTGAAAAGATTTATAAAATTGGCAAACCCCTGTATAGACTTAATAAGGAAGAAAAAAGAGAAACAAACAAAATCAGAAATGAGAGAGAAGTTACACTATATATAGTGTAACCACCAAAATATAAAGGATGAGACAATAATACTATGAAAGATTATATGCTACCAAATTTAATAACCTAGAAGAAAAGGACAAGTTCTTAGAAATATACGACCTTGCTAGATTGAATCACAAAAACTGGATTATTTAAATAGACCAATCAAAGTATGGAATTTGAAATTGTCATTGAAAAACCTCTCCTAAAGTAAAAGTCAAGAACCAAATGGTTTCACTACTAAATTCTACAAACCTTCAAAGATGATTTAATACCTGTTCTTCACAAACTCTTCCAAAAAATTGAAAAAGAGACAATACATCCTAACTCATTTTATGAAACCAACATTACCCTTATACCAAAACCTGTTGAAAATAACACTAAAAAAAAAAAAAATTATAGACCAATATCTCTTATGAACAAAGATATAACAATCCTAAATAAATTATTAGCAAATTGAATACAACAAAACATTAAAAAGATTATGCATCGCAATCAAATGAGATTAATTCCAGGGGCACAAAGATGGTTTAACATATGCAAATAGATCAATGTGATATATCATATAAAAAATAAAGGATAAAAGTCTTATGATCATATCAATAGATGCAGAAAAAGCATTTGACAAGATACAGCATTCATTTATGAATAAAACATTTAAGAAAATGGGTATAGAAGAAAAGTACCTCAACATAATAAAAGCCGTATACAACAAACCCTCAGCTAAAATTATACGTAATGGTGAAAAACTAAAAGCCTTACCAATAAACTCAAGAAAAGATAAGACTGTTCGCTATCACCACTATTATTCAATATAATATTGGAAGTCCTAGTTAGAGCAATCAGGCAAGAGAAAGAAATAGAAAACATTCAAATAGGGAATGAAAAAATCAAATTTTTGTCACTTTTTGCAGATGACTGATTCTTTATATAGAAAACCCTAAAGACTCCACCAAAAAATTATTAGAAATAATAAAGAAATACAGTGAAGTTTCAGGATACAAAATAAACATACAAAAATTAATAGTGTTCCCATACACTAACAATGAAATTTTAGAAAAAAGAAATGAAAAAAAAATTACTCTTGCAATTGCAACAAAAAGCATAAAATATCTAGGAATAAACTTAAGGAAGCAAATGAATGACCTATATACTGAAAACTATAAAACATTATTAAAAGAAATTGAAAAGACATGGAAAGATATCCTTTGTTCATGGGTTGGAAGAATCAACATAGTTAAAATGGCCATATTACCCAAAGCAATTTAATGCAATCTCCATAAAAATCCCAATGGCATTTTTTAAAAAATAGAAAAAAGAATCATCAGATTCTTCTGGAATCACAAAAGACCACAAATAACCAAAGCAATCCTGAGAAAGAAGAACAAGGCTGGAGGAAGTATCACACTGCCTGACTTCATATTATACTACAAAGTGACAATAATCAAAACAACATGCTATTGGTAGAAGAACAGACACACAGACCAATGGAATAGAATTGAGAGCCCAGAAATCAACCCCTGTATATATATGCAAATAATTTTTGACAAAAGAGCCAAAAATATACAACGGAGGAAAAAAGCCTTTTCAATAAATGATGCTGGGAAAATTGGAAAGCTACATGCAAAAGAAGGAAACTAGACTACTCTCTGTCACCATACAACAAAATTAACTCAAAATAGATCAAAGACCTAAATATAAGATCTGAATCTGTAAATTGCATAGAAGAAAGTAAAGGTACTAAACTCATGGACTTTGGTTTTAGAGAAGATTTTATGAATTTGACCTCAAAGTCAAGGGAAGTAAAAGCAAAAATAAATGAATGGGACTCTATCAAATAAAAAAAAAAAAAAAACCAAAAAACTACTACACAGCAAAAGAAACAAGACAAAGAGGCAACTAACTGAATGGGAGAAGATATTTGCAACTTCTTCGTTAAGGAGCTAATATTTAAATTATACAAAGAACTCATACAACTGAACAACAGAAAACAAACAATCCAATTAATAAAAGGGGAAATGACCTGAAAAAACACCTCTCCCAAGAAGACATACAAATGCCCAACAGACATATGAAAAGATGCTCAACTTCACTAGCTATTAGGGAAATGCAAATAAAAACCACAATGAGATACCATCTTTACACTCATT
>NW_011889065.1:511875-514777 GCF_000151845.1 Pteropus vampyrus
AATGCCCAACAGACATATGAAAAGATGCTCAACTTCACTAGCTATTAGGGAAATGCAAATAAAAACCACAATGAGATACCATCTTTACACTCATTAGAAAGGCTATCTTCAATAGGACAGGTAATAACAAGTGTTGGAGAGGTTGTGGGGAAAAAGGAACCCTCATACAGTACAGGTGGGAATGTTAATTGGTACAGCCACTCTGGAAAACAGTATGGAGTTTCCGTATAAAATTAATAATAGAATTACCATATGGCCCAGCAATCCCTCTTCTGGGCAGCTACTCAAAAAAAAAAATTGAAAACATTTGTCCATAAAGATATATGCACCACAATGTTCATTGCAGCATTTTTCATGGTGTCCAAGACATGGAAAAAAACAAAGTGTCTTTCCATAGATGATTGGATAAAAAAGATGAGGTACATATATACAATGGAATATTACCCAGCCATAAAAAAAAGATGAAATACTGTCATTTGTGACAAGATAGATGGATCTTGAGATGATCATGCTAAGCAAAATAAGTCAGATAGAAAAAGTTGAGAACCACGTGATTTCACTCACATGTGGGATATAAAACTGAAAGCAACGAATGAACAAGACAAACAAAAACTCATAGTGGTTACCAGAGGTAAAGGGAGAAGGGAGAAGGTAGATAAGGGTAAAAGGGGTCAAATATATGGTGAAGAAAGGAAATTTTACTTTGGGTGATGAACACAATGCAATATACATATGACATACAATTTAATTTTACATTTGAAACCTATATAATTTTATTAACCCCAAAATTTATATATCACCCTAATATCACCCTAATAAATTTAATTAAAAATATTGACCCATTTAGCCAACTGGGTGCTTCTTGTTGTAACTTTTCTGGCTATCTCACCAGGACTCTATATTACTGATAATCATGAGTCATGCCAAACTGGTAGTGTCTTGTAAGGAAAGCAATGCAATAGGGCCATTTGGTGAAGTTCTGGGACCCCAAAGATGAGAGAATTGTCACCATGACTGGCCTCTAACAAGGAGCCAGGAGTCCAGAACAAGAAATGTCCAAGTACCAAAGGGTAGTAGCCCAGATCCCTTTGTCTCAGATGACATGGGATCCCTGTGCACTCCTCGTTAATTCTCAAAGCTTGGGGCAAGAGTTTGGTGTCAGCACCTGAATCCTAACCCACAACAAGGAATGAAAACTGAAGCTGTTTCTTAAGCTGTGTGGGTTTCCATTTTTAGTCACCATCTCTCCTTTTTATTTTTTTAAGTAAAAAATTTCCTTGAATATAAAGGAAATTCATTCTTATTATATAAAATCTGGCAAAAGAAAGAGAGAGAGAAAAAAACCACCATTAACTTTGCCACCCAAAGACAACACTGGTGTCACTTTATTTCCCCATCCTTTCCAATGTGTCTTTTCTACAATGTAATTATAACTAGGGATTTGAAGAGTTTGTTTTAATTCTAAGTCCTTCTTTGATTTTGGAAAAGTTGCCAATAAAGAAAATTAATGATGATGAAAAAATATCCAAACATTGCTCTTCTCATCCTGACCTTCAGGCAGCTTTTAAAAGAGGCTGTCATCTCTTTTTACCAATAAGTTACAAACTGTCAGCTGGCTTGGTAAATATAGCCAAAAAATCTATTTTGTTTGGCTTTCAGATCATTTTACCAATTTAGTTAATAACCTAGGATTAAAAATTGGGCAATGACACATGCAAAAAATCCACATTTTTGGTATTAGGCTATCCAGTCTTTTATAATGCCCCTCTAGTTCAGCTAATCTTATTTTCTCTAGTTTTATTGACATAGAATTGGCATATAACATTGTATTAGTTTAAGGTGTACAATATAATGATTTGATATTTGTATATATTGTGAAATAATCGCCACAGTAAATTTAGTTAACATCAATTGCCCCACATAGTTACATTTTTTCTTGTGATGAGAACTTTTAAGATCTACTATCTTAGCAACTTTTAAATATACAATACAATATTATTAACTGTAGTCATCATACTATACATTACATCCCCAGAATCATTAATCTTATAACTAGAAGTTTGTATATTTCAACAACTTTCACCTATTTTCCACACACTTTCCTCCCTGCCTCTGGCAACCACCAATCTGTTCTCCGTTTCTATGACTTTGTTTTTCTAAGATTTCTCATATAGGTGAGACCATATGGTATTTGTCCTTCTCTGTCTGACTTATTTCACTTAGCTTAATACCCTCAAAGTCCATTCCAGTTGTTGCAAATGGTAGGATTTTATTTTTTATGGGTGAAAAATATCCCATTATACATAGATTACATATACTATAACATGTAACATAAAATATATATACATCATATTCTCTTTATCCATTCATCCTTCGATGGACACAGGTCATTTCTATGTCTTGGCTATTATAAATAATTCTGCAATGAACATGAGGATGCAGATGTCTTTTCAAGGTAGTCTTTTCAATTTTGTTTTTCTTTGGCTATATACCCAGAAATGGGATTGCTGAACCATAGTATTTCTGTTTTTAATTTATTGACGAATTGCCATAGTGTTTTTCATAACAATTGTACCATTTTTATCTCCAATAGTATATAAGGATTCCGATTTCTCCACGCCCTCAACAACACTTATCTTTATTTTCTTTGATAACAGCCATCCTAACAGATGTGTAGCAATATGTCATTGTAGTTTTGATTAGCATTTCCCTGTTTAGTGAACATCTCTTCATACATCTATTAGTCATTGGTTTGTCTTTGGAGAAACGTAGCTTCTGCATAATAAAGGAAACAATCAACAGAATGAAAAAGCAACCTATAGAATGAGAGAAAATATTTGCAAACCATATGTCTGATGAAAGATTGATATCCACAATACGTAAGGACTCTTACAACTCAATA
>NW_011889065.1:516102-523145 GCF_000151845.1 Pteropus vampyrus
AAAAGCAACCTATAGAATGAGAGAAAATATTTGCAAACCATATGTCTGATGAAAGATTGATATCCACAATACGTAAGGACTCTTACAACTCAATAATAAATGGCAATAGAATTGCAAAAAACTAATTTTGAAAGTACCAATATTCCTATAAAAAGGATTTAGTGCAAACCAACACAGGACTGAACATGAGCCATCCAAATCCTGTGTCCTCTTTTACTTACTTGTGCAACATAAAAATGTAGTAATAGCCTTTCATCCTATTAAGGACCTACTTCACAATATTCAAATAGCACATATTATACCCCTAAAATTAAAAAAAAAACTAGCCGCTGATAAAGAATATTTTATAATCATTTTCACCTTTGAAATGTACATTCCTAAATGTTTCTTAAGGTTTGCAAAATTAGAGATGCTTTTTTTCAATTTTAAGATATAATTATTTATGGCAGGGGTTAATTCTACAAATAAGCCATTTTAACTGCCTAAGAATTGAATATATCTTTACCTTTCAGCCAAATGCAAATTTTCAAGTTTAGCCTACCTGCCTCTCCACACACACACACCTCCTGGGAAGATTTTTCAAGATTCCTCTATAACTTGTAAAGTAAAAAGTTTTGGCACATATTTGTAGATTCGTTCTAAAATTTGTGAGAAGCCCAATTCACAATGCCCAGACCCAGGATATTATTTCTACTCTCAAGTGCTCCCAGGAGTTTTTTGTTTTTTTGTTTTTTTTAATCAGATCCATTAATAACAGTCACCTTAGGGTTTTTTTTTTTCCCCTCTGAGTTGACTCACCAGCTTCTCAGCTAAACTTAAGTTCCCCAAACCCCCAAAGCCACTGTCTTTTTAACTACTTCATGCATGTGTAAATACAGAGTCTGTTTCCTTTTATTCCTAGGGATGAATAGTCACTTATTTCTGGTGTAATTATTTCACCAACTATTTTGCCTTCCTGTTGTGTTTGGCATGGATCTCCTCATCCACACTAGAATTAAACGACAATTCATAAGATGTCCTGAACACCCCTTCTCCAACACAGTTTCTCTCTCTGTCTCTCTGTCTCTGCCTCTCTGTCTCTCTGTCTCTCTCTCTCTCTCTCTCTCTCTCTCATTCACACACACACACACACACACACGCACGCACACACACACACACACACACACACACACACACATACTTTCATGCTAGCACTGACTGTTCAAAGCCTTTTAGGCTATGAGCATTTAGAGTTTGGAGTCACAATTCCTCAGACACTTCCTATCCATCCTGGGAAACCTGGAAGGATCTTTTCCTCAGTAACTGAACCCACTTTTCAGTAAGTGATATCAAAGCAAGAAATTAGCAGGTCCTATCTGTGGGAATTCAAAACATATCAAAGGCCACTCATTGACCCTGCAGATTCATCCAGCTTCCCGGCCTATTCTCTAGAACTGGTGCAATACTACCTGCCCACTCACCTGCATCATAGTGACAGCTACCAGGATTCATTCCCTTTTCTACACATGATTCTTAGGGGCCTGAAGTAATATATATTAAAACAGAGGCTATTTGGCAGATAGAATTTTATATTTTATTGCACATATGGCATAGTCATATGCTGTGGAAGTCAGGGAATGTACTAGCCCAGACCCGACTCAGAGGTTTTTTTTTTTTATAGATTATATATGCTCCAATAACTTTAGAAATGTTTTTCTCCATATATCAGCCCTCATCACTACCTCTTAGATCACCCATGAGGAGAAAGAGACAGAGGAAGAAAGTTTTTAGACAAACAATAAATTAGGTCCTTGCTACAAGCAACCTCTGCTTTTAATCTTAAGGGATATCTGCCTTGCCTCATCCTTAGATAACACAAACAGGCCATAACCAGATTCCTTAGTGCCCTAAGCCAAAGCAAACCATCACCACTACCACCACCATATGATGTACCAGACAGGTAAAAATTCTTATTCTTCACTTTCTCCAATTATTCTCTCTCTCTCTCTCTCTCTCTCTCTCTCTCTCTCTCTCTCTCTCTCTCTCTCTCTCTCTCCCCCCTTCCCCTGTTGTGTTAGTGTAGTTCTGGGTGCTATAAATTAAGCAAAAATTGTTCTCACCCTGAATGTAGATATTTTACTTTAATTGGTAGGAACAAAGGAAAAATATGAAGCCATTGTGAAACTATTGGGCAGTTAAAATGTCAAACAGCAGGGCGTGGGAGAAAATTTATCAAAGTTCCCAGACCTCCTTAATTTACTATCAGGACTCTATAGAATAAATAATATTTGGACTCATCTGTCTCCACTTTGTCTATTCTCTCTGAAAATCAGCTTTATGTCTTTCTCACTCCATTAAAACTACTCTTATTACTGTTACCTATGATTTATGGACTCTGAACCCAAAACAAACACTTTTCAACTTTTTAATTTACTTGAACAAATGAAACTTTTGACCTGCATGAGTACTCCCTGATCCTTGAAACTCTCTCATCATCATTTTCACAACTTTGCTACCTTCCAAATATTTCTCAAATTCATTTCCTCCTCTCCATTCCCACTACTACTCTTTTAGATGTGGTCTTCTATGTCTCTTTCCTATATTATATGGCATTCTTCAGCCCTGTTATTACTGCTTCTCTATATTATATACTTCGACTCTTGATATGTACTTACATCTCCTTGTTTTGCAATGCCCTTATCCACTAGTTCATCAGAAAAAATCCTATTTATCCAGTGGTCTACTAGACTTGGCCTGAACTGGCTCGCCAGAGCTGAGTGTGTGCATCTTCACCAAATGACTTCAGAGTGGTAGTGTGAAATCAACCATGGTAGAAGTATTTATACAGCAGAAACTAGCAAACAATATGTCATATTTATTTGTTTGTTTTGGTTTTGCCCCTTCTTCTCCATGCGCCGTTAGTTGTTAGACATTTACCAACACACCATTGTATTAATCCTTTATAACTCTACTGTCATTTCTAGGAGGTCTTCCATAGTCATTCTCATTGCTTTTCACCATCAGAATTAATTAGTTCTTATTTGAACTACTTTTCAAACTTATATCTAACATTTATGTTATACATTTTACACTAAGAGACAACTTATTGGTTAACATGACTGCCTCCCCTATTGGTTTGTGAGTTGCTTGATGGCAGAGTCTGTGTTATATTTCTCTTTTTTCCTAGCATATTATCTATCACATGGTAGACCATAACTGTTTATCAACATTATTGATACCTTATTTTATCACTTCAGTATTGTAACATGATCATTGTCTAAGAGTAAAGGAGTTGAGGAAAAAGTGGTGTGGGGATACAGTGTGATTCTCTGCCTATACCAAACCAAACCAAACCAAACCAAACAAAAACAACAACAATAAAATACATACAAAAGAGGAAAGAGGCAGCAACAGCAAGAATGTGAAATATTCTGTGTGGAATATAAGAATATTTTGAGAATTGTTGGTATGCTATATATAATGATTTTTTTAAAAATACATTATGTCCTGGATATTGCTCTGTAAGTGTATACTGAGATATTGCTCACTACTTTCTATAGCTGCATAGTACTCATTGTGCGGTTTAGCATAGTTTCTTCGACCCCATGCTGTTGACAATTAATTTAGTCATTTCCATTTTTTTACGATTATAAATAGTGCTATAATGGAAATCCTTCACATGAAAATTCAATTTTAGGGATTCCTTAAAAAAACAAACAAACAAACAAAAAAACAGCTAACCAACTAATAAATAATAACAATATATTTCTGCACTTGTATTTAACCAAATGATATTCTTGAATTTGGGGAAATTTTTATCAATTGCTTAACAGTAAAATAATTTTTCTAAATTTTTTTTATTAAGTTTATTGAGGCAACATGGGTTAATACAATTATATAATTTTCAAATGTGCATTATCTTTTGACATCAGTATATATTCTATTGTGTGTTTACCACCCAAAGTCCAGTTTCCTTCGGCTACCATATATTTGATCTCCTTTACCCACATCGCCCTCTCCCTAGCCCCCTATCTTTAACCCCCTTTAACCTTCTACCTACCGCCTGTTCCCACATACCCTACCATCTAGTAACCTCTAGTCTATAGTCCATGTCCATGAATCTCTGTTTGTTTGTCCTGTTCATTTGTTGCTTTTAGGTTTATATCCCACATATAAGTGCTATCATGTGATTTCCAATTTTTTTCTGTCTGGCTTATTTTGCTTAGCATGAATACCTCGAGGTCCATCCATGTTGTCGCAAATGGCAGTATTTCAACTCTTCTTATGGCTGAGTAATATTCCATTATATATATGTACCACAGCTTCTTTAGCCAATCATCTATTATAGGTCACTTCGGTTGCTTCCATGTCCTGGCCACTGTGAATAATGCTGCTATGAACATCAGTGTGCAAATATCTTCTCAGATATGGGTTTTCAAGTCTTTGGGGTAAATGCCCAAGAGAGAAATTGCTGGATAATATGGTAGCTCAATTCTTAGTTGTTTGAGAAACCTCCATACTGTTTTCCATAGGGGCTGTACCAATTTTAAGTCCCACCAGCAATATATGAGGGTTCCTTTTTCTCCACATCCTCTCCAACATTTGTTATTACTTATCCTGTTGATTATAGCCATTCTAACAGGTGTGAGATGGTATCTCATTGAGGTTTTGATTTGCATTTCCCTAATAGCTAGTGATGTTGAGCATCGTTTCAACTATTTGTTGGCCATTTCTATGTCCTCTAGGAAGAATTGTCTGTTTTGGTCCTCTGCCCATTTTTTGATTGGATCATTTTTGTTGTTGTTGTTGTTGTTATTGAGTCATATGAGGTTTTTTTGTATATTTTGGATATTAGGCCCTTATTGGAGGTGTTGCTTGCAAATATATTTTCTTATTTGAATGCTTGTCTCTTTACCTTGTCGATGATTTCTTTTGCTGAGCAGCTTTTTAGTTTGATGTAGTCTCATTCATTTATTTTAGCGTTTACTTCCCTTGCTTTTGAGGTTAAATTCATAAAATCCTCTTTAACTCCAAGGTCCTTGAGTTTAGTTCTTATGTTTTCTTCTATGCATTTTCTTGTTTCAGGTCTTATATTCAGGTCCTTAATCCATTTTGAGTTAATTTTGGTATGTGGTGATAGACAAAAGTCTAGTTTCATTCTTTTGCAGGCGGCTTTCCAGTTTTCCCTGCACCATTTATTGAAGAGTCTTTCCTTTTTCTGCTGTATGTTTTTGGCTTCTTTGTTGAAAAGTATTTGCCTATATAAATATGGGTTTACTTCTGGACTCTCGATTCTGTTCCACTGGCCCACGTGTCTGTTTTTCTGCAAATACCATGCTGTTTTGATTACTGTTGCTTTGTAGTATAATTGGAAGTCAGGATTTTGATGAGGATTGCATTAAATCTGTATAACGCTGTAGGTAATAAAGTCATTTTAACTGTGTTGATTCTTCCAACCCTAGAACATGAATATCTTGCCATTTCTTTGTAACTTCTTTGATTTCTTTTACTAGGGTCATGTAGTTTTCATTATATAGGTCCTTCATATGTTTTGTTAAGTTTATTCCTAGGTATTGTTTTCTTTTTGTTGCAATTGCAAAAAGAATTATTTCTTCCACTTCTTTTTCTGACACTTCATTATTAGAGTATAGGAACACTATGGATTTTTGAACTATGGATTTTATATTTAGAAATTTTACTGTATGTGCTTATCGTTTCTAGTAGTGTTCTTGTGGAGTATTTAGGTTTTTCTATATAGAGAATCACATCATCTAGCAAATAGTGACAGTTTGAATTCTTTGTTTCCGATTCAGATGCCTTTTATATTTTTCTCTTGTCTGATTGTACTCACTAGGACCTCCAACATTATATTGAATAACAGCCTTGCCTTGTTCATGATCCTAGAGGGAAAGTTTTTAGTTTTTCACCATTAAGTATAATGTTGGCTGAGGGTATATCATAAATGCCCTTTAATATGTTAAGATACTTTCCTTCTATACCAATTTTGTTAAGTGTTTTGATCATAAATGGATGCTGTATCTTGTTGAAGACTTTTTCTGCATCTATTGATATGATCATATGATTCTTATTTTTAATTTGTTTATATGGTGTATTACATTAATCGATTTGCATATGTTGAACTATCCTTGTGCCTCTGGGATAAGGCCCACTTGATGGTGGTATATAATCTTTTGAATATATTACTATATTTGGTTCGCTAGTATCTTATTTAGGATTTTTGCATTTTTGTTCATGAGAGATATTGCTCTGTAGTTTACTTTTTTTGTGTTGTCTTTACCTGGTTTTAGTATCAGGGTAATATTGGCCTCATAAAAAGAATTGGGAAGTATTACCTCCTCTTCAATTTTCTGGAGAAGAGTTTGAGGAGAACAGGTGTTAAATCTTTGAATGTTTGGTAGAATTCATTGGTAAAGCCATCTAGTCCTGGACTTTTACTTTTTGGTAGGTTTTTGATGATTGTTTTAATTTCCATACTTCTGTTCAATCTATTTAGATCTTCCAGGTCTTCTTGACTCAGACTAGGAAGGTTGTATTTTTCCAAGTACTGGTCTATTTATTTTACGTTATTAAATTTGGTGTTATATACTTTTTCATAGTATTCTTGTATGATCCTAAGTATTTCTGTGATATTAATTGTAATTTCCCCAATTTCATCCCTGATTTTGTTTATTTGTGTCCTTTCTCTTTTTTCTTTAGTGAGTCTAGCCAGGGGTTTGTCCATTTTATTAACTTTCTCAAAGAACCAGCTCTTTGTTGCATTTATTTTTTTCTATTTTTTTTGTTGCCGTTTGTTTGTTTTGTTTTCAATTTCATTTATTTCTGCTCTAATTTTGATTATTTCTTTCCTTCTTCTGAGTTTAGGCTTCATTTGTTCTTCCTTTTCTAGTTTTTTAAGATGAAGCATTAGATTGATTATTTGGGTTCGTTCTTGGTTTTGGAGGTAAGCTTGTAATGATATGAACTTTCCTCTAATGACTGCATTTGCTGTGTCCCAAAAGTTTTGATATTTTGTCCTATCCATATCATTTTTTTCTATGTATCTC
>NW_011889065.1:524707-530775 GCF_000151845.1 Pteropus vampyrus
GAGCATTTATGGAAATGTATTCTGCTTGTTTTCCAGAAGGAAGATTTATTATATAAATGTCTCTGTTTAGCTTGCTGCAAAGAAGGCGCTTTTCTTTTGGTTTCCAGTAGATGACGTCTAAGCCTCTTGGATCTCTGCTTTATATAAAGTCTTAAAAATTCTTTTTTTATTTTCTTATAAATATTCAATCATGCCCGTTACCTTCAGTTTCAGTCCCTGTTAGTGTTAGCAACAGTTTCTGTAGCAGTTGCTCAGATTCCCCTCTGGTTCCATGGTGACTGGTCTCGAAGGGTATGGGGGGAGGGGCCATTTGGTTTAGAGGTTGGGGGCTGCAGCTCAGCCTCACTTTTGCAACTGCAGCTGGTAAAAATCAACTGTTGTTTTTATGCCATCCCACTTCTCTGCCTTCTGCCCTGATGACTGGGCACTGCCCCAGGCAGGGCTGTTCAGGGAACTCGAATCTCCTTCTCCCCACCCCCTCCTACTACAAGTAGCTCTGGTGGCTGTGAGGGACAGCTCCTTTATTTCTCCCAGTCTCCTGCTCAACATCCAAGGTTCTGATCTGTGGTAGCTCCCATGAGCAGATCCCACGCTCAGATGTGCTTGTGTGCAGTTTGAGTATTTTTGTTCAGGTTTATATATTCAACTTATTGTTGTTTCAAGGGGAGAGATCTGGGGACATCTCTCACTCCACCATGTTTCCAAAGATCAATCTAAAATAATTTTTGTACTAGTTAATTAGGTCATTTTATGCCTAAATTGAAAGATAAGGTTAGAGGGCTTTTCTATATCTGAACTAATGGGGAATGAATATTTCTTTAGAATTGTTACAAAAAAATAATTTTCTTAAAATACTTAAATATGAGGTTCTTTACCAGCTTATAGAAATATAGTGTTTCCACCAGGGAAACGCATGTTTCCAGTTGAAAAAAAAAAAATTGTAAGAATAGATTAATGAAAGATCGAAGAAATGATAATACTTGGCCCAAGGAGCTATAAAATGTCTCCATACTAAGTATTTGACTTGGAGTCCTCTTCTGACACAATGGCTCTTGCCTCAGTATTGAAAGTATTGTTTTGAGTATTGTAAGATTAGGGCAGAAAATGTTAGGCCAAGAATGGAGCAGTGATAAATATATTTGCAAGCTAAGAAATTAAAAAGAAAAGCCTCATGTGTAGGTGTTGGGAAAAGAGAGGTTAAAGATGATCTAGTATGTTTAGACTTTTTTAATAAATGTTGATAATTCACTAAATTTGTAGCTAAATATTTGCCTTAACAGAAACAATTCTTGTGACTCTAATATCCTACTTTATTACTGTTTCTAACCTTTTGGCTATTTCACTGCTTTTTAGCCCTTCCACAAAAACAAACAAACAAACAAACAAAAACCTTAGTTTTTTTTTTTTTTTTCTTCTCTTTATATTAGCCCTGTACGATGCTTGGTGAGGAAGAAAACAATTTGCTGAAGAATGTTTTCGAATATTCCACGAATCTTACTTTTTGATAACAACCGGGAAAGTAAAAGAGAGCCTAGAGGAATAAAGTGTGGTAAAAGAGAAGTGACGAAGTAAGGAGAAGTTCAAAGGTAATGATGACATAAAATTGATTTACAGTTATGTGCCATTAACGACAGAGATATGTTCTGAG
The DNA here is from genome assembly GCF_000151845.1 of Pteropus vampyrus. Taxonomy (NCBI): domain Eukaryota; kingdom Metazoa; phylum Chordata; class Mammalia; order Chiroptera; family Pteropodidae; genus Pteropus; species Pteropus vampyrus. The sequence goes on from NW_011889065.1 coordinate 526,356, forward strand.
AAATTCATCTTTTTTTTTTCTTGATAAATGGCTAAAGATACAGAAAGGCAACTTATTACTCTCACAGATAGTGAAGGAAGACTAGTCAGAGATTCCAGTTTCTTGTGGGCCCTGTTCTAACAACATAAAGGGCAACACTGAAACAGTAGGGGTTGATGATGGCAACATGCATTGTGAAATACCCCACTGCTGAGGAACCAATGCCAAATTATAGTTGAGTGTTTTTTTTTTCCCTTATGGATAGAATTGTTTTATTTGATTTTATATGTGTGCATTTGATCAAGTTTTTCTATTTTTTTAAATTATTAAATTTATTGAAGTGACATTGATTAATAAGTTTATATAAGTGTCAAGTATACAATTCAATAATATATCATCTGTACATTGTATTGTGTGTTCCTCACCCAATACAATGTACAGATGACAGTCTTCTTCCATCACCATATAGGTGACCTTTAACCTCTTCAATCTCTTCCACCCCGCATTCTCTCTGATAACTGCCATAATGTTTTCTGTGTCTATGAGTTTTTGTTTGTTTTCTTTGTTCTTTTGTTGCTTTCAGTTGTATATCCCACATAGTCTTGTCCTTTCCATCTGACCTATTTCATTATCATAATATTTGAAAAATGCATTTGTGGGTGATTTTGTCATTGTTTGAACATCATAGAGTGTACTTACATATTACACACCTAGGCTATATAGTATGGCTTATTGCTTCTAAGCTACAAACCTTTACAGCATGTTACTATACTGAATACTGTAAGCAACTGTAACACAATAGTATTTGTGTGTCTAAACATAGGAAAGGTATGGTAAAAATATGGTATAAAATATAAAAAAAATGGTACACCTGTATAGGGCACTTACCATGAATGGAGTTTGCAGGACTGGAAGTTGCTCTGGGTGAGTCAGTGACTGGTGAGTGAATATGAAGGCCTAGGACATTACTGTACACTAATGTAGACTATAAACATTATACACTTAGGTTACACTAAATTTATAAAACAACAAGGGTTTAAATCAAATATAAGAGAAAATAATGCAATTAAGAGATACGATAAACAGGAGATGCATGAGGCTGCTCATGGTGTAACAAGGGATACTATTTTGAAGCAGACTTTTTGTATATAATTAGAAAGCGTGCTCTCTAAAGTAATGATAAAAAGTATGGTATAGTAAATACATAAACCTATAATATAGTCGTTTATGACCATTATCAAGTATTATGTATTATATAATTGTATGTATTATACTTTTATATGACTGGCAACACAGTAGGCTTGTTTGCACTAGTATTACCATAAACATATGAGTAATGTGTTTCACTATGACACTATGATGGTTACAATGTCCCTAGGTGATAAGAATTTTCCAGCTTTGTTATAATCTATGGGACCACCATTGTATATGTTGTCTGTTGTCATTATTTCGTGCATGACTATAGTCAAACTGTAAGACAATGACAAAAAATGCTATGTGGACTTTTGTTACACTGAACACTTAAAATGTTGATGCTTTTCAGTGCCTCTTTTCTCCACCAATGAGCATGAAGAGTTTTGTAGCTTTTGTTAAAAATACAGTAGCTCAGCCATGGTAACCTATTAGAAAGTATTATTTCTGAATCAGGTGCTTAGTAAAAGGAATGTCATTTACAGCCTCTGCGTTAAATGTGCTATTGCTTAAATGCTCTTTCAATAATGGAATGTTTGAATATTATCTGACTAATGTAGAAACTACTTCTGGGAAAAATATCCTCACCTAGTTGAAAATAAAATTGATTAAAAGTTGTTCAACATTCAACTATCTATAAAACCACTCTTCATAGTTCCCTCTACCCCAGCTACACTGATCTTGCTCTTTCTTCAATGTGTCATGTTCCTTCTTTCCTCTTCTAAGATTTCTTTTCTGACTACTCTTTCTAAAACTAGCACTTCGACCTCTCTCTATCCCCTATCCTGCTTTATTTTTCTTCTTAGCATATAACAAAGCCTGTTACTTTATATTTCTTTACATTATAGTCTTTCCTTACTGTACCATAAAATCCACTAGACAAGAATTATGTCTTTCTTGTTCACTGGTATTTCTATTCTTCCAAACAATGCTTGGCACATTGTAAAATAAAATCGATCATTTATGGTGTGCTTACAAAATGTCAGGTGCTTTTCTAAACCTTTGCATCCATTAGTTCATTTAATCTCCACAACTATTAGTATTTCTACTTTAAAGGAAAGAAAAAAAATGAGGCAAAGTTAGTTAATTTGTCTAGTAAGTAAAGAAGCCAAGATTCGAAAACAGACCACTATACTATATTGCCTCTTACTGGTAGTAGATGTTCAATTTTGTCAAATGAAAACCTGTTGGCTTAAAGTGACATACTGATATTAATATTTTAAATAGTTTCTTAACTGCCAATAGACTAGAATGTAATTAATAATTTTGTATTAACATTCAGAGCACTGAAGAAAATATAATGTAAAGTACCCACAAGGCAATAAATCTTCTGCCAAACTAAAACAAGTTCCTACTTGTTGGCAGGCATTTTCTGTATATAATCTGATTCGATCCTTACAACAACCCCATAAGGTTAGATAATACCTGCTTTATTTTACAAATAAAGAAATTGAGGCCAAGTTCAGTGTTACATAGAGTCACACAAGGATCATTTTTCATTGGTTCTAAGATACATTTAAAACATTTTTTAACATCTCTGAATTCGCGATATATCTTTAAAATCTTTGGCTTCCAACAAATATAATTTTTATTTTATTCTTTTTTTCTGGTGCTACATAAAATAATGATGTATCTTGAAATGGATGGCATCACAGATATGGCATATGATAAGGGGTAAAGATAACATTCGAACTCATGCAGATGTGATATTCAAATCCAAACTCTTAACCATTATGATATATGGTGACAGTTGTCTTGCTTGATTTCTAATTTTGTTATCAGATACCCTTCCTTTATGGTAGGTGGTAGAATTAACTACAATAGAATTTCAGTTGTAGAGAACTACAGAAATAGTTAACCTCTCTGCCTACCTCCTCAGGACCACCATTGAAAATCTGTGGTCTCAGTGACCTATTTGGACTAAACTTTGAGCTTTTGTGCACAGAGTTCAATTATGACCTAAGAGACCTCTTAGCTATATAGAGAGACAGATTATTAGAGTTAACAGAAAGAAATCCACAAAATCAAGTGGATTTGCTATTTTGTCACTAAGATTGTCAGAAGTTGTTGATGATAGATATAGCTTATCACATGTTTTAAGGATGGTCAGGAAGTTGTTCCATGTTCAGTGGGTAGTGGTAAGGGTTAAAATTATTCAGTTTAGATGTTATATATCATTTTAATTCTTTCAACTGAAATTTTGAAATTTATTTAAAAATATGATTTGTCAATTCACTGTTAATTTTGAGCAGTGAAATATTAGGCTCTTGAAGATAATCCTTTTTATTTCACATACTATTAGAATAATGAAGGTGATTATGCAACTACTCTTTCCATCTTGAAATGCCAAGTTAAATTGGAAGAAGAAAAATATTTTCAGCTTAAAAATGGACTATTTGATCAAGTGACTGCTCTGTAACAAGTTTTCAAAAAGATCTGAATCTTAAGAAAGCCAGTTTAAATAATGATGCCTTGGTATTTCATAGATGTGTTATGGTATTTGAAAATTAATATCTGCCTGAGAGAAAAAATTAAAAAGAGAGAAAGTTATGATTCTCTCTTCAACCCTCAACCAAGATAACTGGAGTTTTAATTTCTTAAGTAAAATTGGCATTCTAATGCTACTGACCTTTCCTTTAGTGAGAAAATGAATTTAGCTACATCAAAGCCTCATTTATATCTTGAATCTGTCAACTTTGAGCTTTTAAAGAATAGCTAATCTTTTTTCTTAACTAAAATTTATCTTCACTTTTTCAAGACTCTGATCATGTCAGTTAATGGTATGTATTTATACAATTAGCCTTTGGCTAATAAAGTGAAAAATATTTTCATTAGCCTTATTTTGCAAAAAGTGGTTGATTAAAGCTTCTGTGAAGATTTATGGTATAACTGGAAGTTGACATTGTCAAAGGGAATACATTGATATTTTATGTTAAATATAAAGCAAGATTAGAATAGATTATTCTAAAAAACACTGATAAATAATATTTTAAATTAGTCATATAAAATGGTTTTTCATAGAATTATGTAGATGGTACATGATATTTCAACATTACTAGTGCTCGATATCCTAACCAGTGGTGTGCTAGCAAATGATTGACAACTACCTCTCTGGTGGTAGGGGACAACATCCTGATTGTAGTGTGTACTGATTTCTGCTAGGTAAATATTCCTGACACAGACTATTTCAGGATAGTAATGTGTTACCACTTGGCTGGTAAAATTTCAGAAAATTTAACAGTCATCTCAA
>NW_011889065.1:531680-533776 GCF_000151845.1 Pteropus vampyrus
TATAATAAAGAAATACATAATATAATTTAAATGTACAGAACTGGTTTCTTAATGTAAACATAGGATTTAATTAAAATAGTATATCTTTTCTACCAAATTGTTTTTTATTCCACAAAGAAATAAAAAGAGTTAATGATAGAAAGATTTAATCACAATTTGCAACTCTAACCCATATGTTTTTTTTCTATTGAAATTAAGGTAGCCAGCGTATCTTTTAGAATAAAGCCCAATCTATTGTATGCTTATCTTTACTTTGGCATTTTTGATATTTTCCTATCAGTTTTTTCACTGAACTCGGCAGAGCAATAAATTAATTACAATTTGTACTGTGGGCTCTATTCTCTGTTGTCTATTTTTGAGCCATCCTATTTTATACTTTTCCATGGGAGATTGAATTTTCTTCATTTTAGAAGACTATTACAGATTTTATATTTTGCTCAATACTTCACAATGACTCACTCACTGTATATACCATTTGAAATGCATCACCAGAATTTTAATGATTAAAGGACAGAAACGTTGAGCTTAATTGTAATTGTTGATGTCTAGCAGATTTTGGCAAACTGCAAGATTTTTATGGTTCATTGAGTTGTATGGAAACAAATTAATTTATGATTTAATCTCTTTTGCATTTTTAGATGCTTCTACAATAAACTTGGAAGGCAAGTAATTGCTACTTATTGACAATGGATTTAATACACATTTGAGTTACATAACATACATACATAACATAAATTATGTATCACTGTGTCCAATATAAATATGCTCCCTAGAATAGAATTCCTTTTGTAATGAGTATTTCTAATGAATATGGTCAACCATAGGGACAAGTAAACATACTGATTTTTCAGATGTATAATCTTGTAATACTAGTAAGAAGAAATTGAGTAATATCCAAAATTATTCAATGGATCTAAAAAAGATAAAATTAACATATTCTCAATTTGTATTTTCATATAAATTTATTCTAACAATTCCTAAAGGCAAAAGAAAATTAACTATTTACTGGTCAATATTAAATTTTACCTCTTATCAATGACACATTTTCTTGGGAGGAAGAAATTCATTCATGGCCCAAACATACATTTTGCTAGTTTTTTAAGAAGCGACTTCTGGAGGGAAAAAGTATGGCATAGATGATAGAGGCTCTGTTCATCTTTCTTGCAACCAAATCAAAGTTGTGATGGAAACCTGGAGTAAACAGCAAGGAAAGTCGCCTGGGATCTAGAGAAACAGAAGCACTACGAGGGAAAGAAATAATTAATCAACCTGAAACGGTAGAGTGTAGGATGGGATGAAGATATGAGGCTGCCAAGTACCAAGCATCTGAGTGAGACAGAGGCTACGGCAGCTGCAGACGCCTCCTAAAGGGATCCTGTCCACGAGTGTACTTTCGCGGTGACGAGCTTTCTCGTCTTGAGCACCAGTGCCAGGTTGGCTGCTTTGGGGGGACCAAAGACTTACAGGGGGACACTGAGTTGTCAGAGTGAGGGCCAGTGGTAAGAGTTTCTCTCAGGCAGAAATGCTGGCAGTGTCCATTGTTCCTCTTGAGCCCATCCTCCTTTTAGTATGTGGACCCAGCACCACCATACCTGAGACAGCATCAAACTGAATAACAGAGGTTGCTTGCTCAGAGGATTTCCTGAAACTCTGCCTCCCACACCCTGTGGCCCCACATAAGTCACATTCCAGTGTATCCTCAGTGAGTCTGGTGCTTCTTGCTAAGTAGTGCACAGATTCACAATAGTGGAAGCTGGCTGTGGTTTCTTGAGGCAATTATAATCTTAACGCGTGGCCCCAGAGGGGCATAGGCTGGCTAAACTTGAGCTGCAGCTGAACCCCTCTCAGGACTGTGTCACTGGACACCTGCTACACAAAGCCATGCTAATAAGACCAGGAGACTTAGGAGCTTTGCTTAGTACCTAGAAACAGACACGGAAAGGCAGTCAAAATGGGAAGACAAACAAGCAGAAACCATATGAGAGAACAGAACAGATATCCAGGAATAATGGAGTCAAGCGATCTAACAGAGGCAGAATTCAAAATACTGGTTGTAAAGATGTTCGATGAACTTAGGAAAAGTGTAGATGAATTCA
>NW_011889065.1:534960-571590 GCF_000151845.1 Pteropus vampyrus
AAACATGCATCAAAAACATGAATAAAGAGTGGTAATAACTACATTCCTATCAACAAGTACTTTGAATGGAAAAGAATTAAGTGCTCCAACCAAAAGATAGAATGTCTGAATGGATAAGAAAACAAGACCCCTACCTATGCTGCCTACAAGAGACTCACTTGAAATTAAAAGACACACACAGACTAAAAGGAAGGGATAGAAAATATGTTGCCTTGATAGACCTAGAAGATATTGCACTGAATGAAATGGGTCCGATAGAGAAAGACAAATATCACATGATTTCGTGTACATGTAGAATCCAAAGAACAAAATAAACATCAGCTACAAAAGTGGAAACAAATTCACAGATACAGAAAACATTTTGAGGGCTACTAGGTGAGAGGAGGGTTGGGGAGGTCTACAAAAAAAAAGGCAAAGGGATGAAGAGGTACAAATGGATAGTTGCAGAATAAACATTGAGATGTACAGTGTAGCATGGGGAAGATGGGTAATAATATTATAATAAATATGTAAGGGAGAAGACGTGTACTAGATTTAGTGGGGGATCGCTTGTGAGTTATATGGCTCTCTGATCACTATGCTGTACAACTGAAACTGGTATATTATTATATGCCAACTATAATTGAAAAAAAAACTCAATGAATTGTACAATGTAAATACAAGCAACTAATTATCTTACATTTCAATAAAGCCGGAAAAAAAAAAAAAGAAGTGACTTCCACTGGTTTAACATTGACATTTAAATATGAATTATAAATTGTAGTTACTGCAGAACTTTTTGACAATTATACATCGTTACACCTTGAAAAGAAAGAGTTTGTTTTTAACCATGCTTTAGTGGGAATAAGCAGAATCCCTTTTTATAAATATTTATCTATCCAAAGGAATGTACAGTGCTTTGAAGAGACTAGCCATCAGCTGCTCTCAGCAGTCTGTTCATACAAAAAGAACTATTTTACCAGATAACTGCTTCTTCTTTTATTTTACAAAAAGGTAGAGGCTTCTTCCAGTCTCCCTTTTTCAACATATATTTCTTAATCACCTACTCTATGCCAGACACTGTAGTAGGCAGTGAAGAAATTTTTCTTCTTTCCATTCTTTCCTCATGTTAGGTTACATAGGACATGACCATAAATGTCCTATTTACTATTTATCACTTTATTAAAAATTAGAATGTTTCATTTGTATTCATGATGCATTACTTGGGAGAATTATAGCCAAGTATATATGCAATGAACACATTGTGTTATATTTTATTAAATAGTATTAGACTTTTATTATTGTTGTTGCTTTTTTTGAAATGGTACCTAAAGAAAGTATAAAAGCAAATGATCAGCCTACATTCCTACCCTTGTGCAAAGGTTCTAAAACAGACAAGATTTGTTTTTTGTTTTTTGGTTTTTTTTCAGTCTTCACTCTGACATCATTCATAGTGCTGGTTTCCTACTTAAGTTGAAGAAATTTCCTGAATCTATTTCTTACAGCAGTTACTTATCTCCTCTGATTTAGCCCAAAGGAGTCCCCTGATTATCATTTAAAGAACTATTAATTTGGGTTAAGGGAAAGTTCTTAGGCTGGGGTCAGAGGCACTTTAATGAAAATCCAGGGTTAAACAGAAATTGTAAATAGGAAGTAGTATATCTGGACCAAAATAAGTCAGGCAGGTTCTCTAGCCAAAACTGGGTGCTATGAAAATCAGAATCAAAGGGATGTTTCCAATTTGGGATATTGCAAATAGTGCTGTTATGAACATTTTCATATGTATCTTAGTAAATATATGTCATCGTTTCTGATGGTATATAACTAGGAGTAGAATTACTGCATCATAGTATGTGTATGTACGGTTTTAGTAAACATTTTCCACATTGTGATTTTGATTTACTTAGCCTGAAGGAGTAATGAAATAGGGCAAGTTTTTGTATGTTTTTTTTTCCCCTTTTTGGATATCCTATTTGTGAAATATATTTAAATATTTTGTTCATTTTTTTTTTGAATTATCTGCTTTTACTTTATCGGTTTTTAGGATTTTTTTTTAATGTTGGATATGTTATTTATTTTATGTATCATTTTTTTCAATAAAATTTTTACTTTAGAATAATTTAAGTTAACCAAGAAATTGCAATGATGGTACAGAGAGTTCACCACATCCAGGTGGTCCTATTGTTAAATCTTATAATAGAATGATATGTTTCTTATAATTAATGAACCTATATGGATACATTATTATTAAACACTGTACTTTATTCATATTTCCATAGCTTTCCCCTAATGTACTCTTTCTGTTACAGCATCTCATCCAGGATACCACCTTACATTTAGTCATCATATCTCCTTAGACTCCTTTTGGCTGTGACAGTTTCTTAGACTTTTCGTGTTTTTGATGAACTTGACAGTTCTGGTCAGGAATTTGCAGAATGTCTCACAAGTGGAATTTTGGATTGAGTTTTTATTATTATGCAATGCCCATTTATTTCTCCAGTAATGTGTCTTACCATAAAATCTTTTTATCGCATATCATTATAGCCATTCCAACTTTTCTTTTGATTACTGCTTACATGGTATGGTTTTCACCATCATTTTATTTTCAAACCACTGTTTCTTTATATTTAATAAGTATTCCTTGATTCTCACTTAAAGAACCTATATTTTAAATCAACTCTAGCAATTTTAGTCTTTTAATTATATTATCAATTGCATTTAAAGTGATTATTGATATATTTTGCTTCTATCTACTTTCTTAATATTAGTTTTATATTTAACCTAGCCATTTTACCTTTCTTTTTCTCTTCATTCTAGTTTTCTTTTATATTAGTCACTTCCATCCTGTTACTTATTTTTCCCCCAAATATGAAACATTTTACACATTTTCATGTCATCTTTGAGTACAGATTTTGTTAATCTTCTCTTTATCATATTAACTTCAGTATGTGCATTGCTGAAGTGAAAATGACATTTTTTAAGGAGTTTTGTTTTTCTGTGACTTTGTGATTTAAAAAAGTACACATTATTTTGGAAAGTAAAACTATATACAAAAAAATCTAGAACATTTCAATTTCATGTAAGATATTTGTTCCCTCAAGTAGCCAAACCATAATAGATTATACTGTAGAGACTCAAAGAAAAGTAATGATGTTTTTTATATTCACCATATCTGTAAACAACCTGGTATGTGCACATATTAATCAAATAATAAATGTATAATTATTTCATTTATGCAAATTATTTACAAAATATTTAAAACTATGAAGGTTCTGGGATTTTACTGTACTTGCAAATTAAAAAAATATTAAGTTAACTTGCTATCTTTCATGGATACTGACAGAAAACAAAAGACTACTGGGTCAGAGAGAAAAGGCTTTGTTGTTCACAGTAAAGTGATCTTTATGTTTGTATCTGTTCCCCTTGCCTCCAAGTTTGATAGGATAATATGGAGTGGCCTGAGGTGAATTCTGCACATGTACTTGGTTGGTTTCAAAGATGAAGAACACTGAGCTCAGAGAATCAGAATCTTTTACACTGGGCTCTAAACAAACCTGCTTGAACTTTGCCGTAGTAGAAGACATTATATTTTTTACACTGGAGAGTAAACAGATCTCCTCTGTGCTCTGGAAAGAGTCAGTATTTTTATCTTCCAAAGCCATTTGCTATATAAATATACTTGAAAATATGATCTAGAACAAAAGGTGATAGTGCTTCTATGCAGAAGACTTGCAGAAACATGAGAGACCCATGGAAAATCATCTTCTCAATAACTGTGTACAGAAAGAGATGAATGTAAAAATGGAATAGTCAGTGTTGAGAATCACCATTCTTATGCCATTCTATTATGATATTTCACAATATTGATCTAGAGTCATAAATGACATAAAAAAGTTACAGATAAGATTACTTAAATAGAAAGTATGGTCTCATTGAAAGATTCATGGATACTAAGAGATTATTAATTTTTGTTTTAGGCTAAAACACACAGGGGAGTTGATCATCTGTTTCTATCCCAGAAAGCCATCTGGATAAGATTTCTGATCTTCCCTTGGTAGCCTACAGTTGTAGATTATTTGCAGAAATGGCTGAAATCATTTTCCTCCTTGAATGATTTGCAATGTGACTTTGCAGTGTGACTTTGCAACTTATTCCATTAAGAAAAGTTTATTTGAAACCCTACCATATGCTGCCTTCAAGATGAAATAGACTTCAAGGTAAGAAAAGACAATAATGGACATTTAAATATTTGGACATTTTGTTTAAATGATGGACATTTAAACATTTAATGATAAAAGGAAATGTACATCAAGAAAACATAACACTTATCAATATATATGATCTCAATAAGCGAGCACCAAAATATGTAAAGCAACTGCTAACAGAACTAAAGGGAGAAACTGACAAAAATACAATTATTGTAGGGGAACTAAATACCCAACCGTCATCTATGGATAGATCAACTAAACAGAAAGTTAATAAAGAAATATCATTTTTAAATGACACATTAATTAGACCAATTGAATATAATTGACATTTACAGAGCCTTTCATCCCAAAATATCAGATTATACATTTTTCTCTAGTATACATGGAACATTCTATACAATAAACCATATATCATGATACAAAACTAATCTAAACAAATTTCAGAAGATTATATCATACCAAGCATATTCTCCACTCAGGATGCTTTGAAACTGAAGATTAACCGAAACAAACAAACAAACAAGGAAAACAACAAATATGTGAAGATTAAACAACATGCCACTAAGAAATGACTGAGTCAAAGAAGAAATAAAAGGAGGGATCAAGAGATACATAGAAATAAATGAGAATGAAAGTATAATATATCAAAATTTTGGGGACATAGCAAAAGCAGAAAGTTCATATGATTACAGGCCTATCTGAAGAAAGAAGAAAAATCTCCCCCCAAAAAACAACCTAACATTGCATCTTAGAAAACTAGATAAAGAAGAACAAATGAAGCTCAAAGTCAGCAGAAGAAAGGAAATTGAAATTAAAGAATAAGTAAATAAAATTGAGAACAAAAAGATAATAGAGAAACTTAATACATCAAATAACTGGTTCTTTTAGCAGTTTAATAAAATTGACAAAACCCAGGCTAGATTCACTAAGAAAAAGAGAAAAGACACAAATTCGAAAAAAGAAAGATAAGTTACAACAAATACCACTGAATACAAAGTATTATACAAGAATACTGTGAAAGATTATACTCTACTAAATACGATAATCTCAAAGAAATGGACAAGTTCTTAGAAATATGCAACCTTCCTAGACTAAATCATGAAGAACTGGATTATCTAAATAGACCAGTAAACAGTATGGAAATTGAAACAATCATCAAAAACCTCCCCAAAAGTAAAAGTCCAGGACCAAATGGCTTCACTTGTGAATTCTACCAAACATTCAAGAAGATTTAATTCATGTTCTACTTAAACTTTTCTAAAAATTTGAAGAAGAGGCAATACTTCCTAACTCATTTTATGAGGTCAACGTTACCCTGATACCAATACCTGGTAAAGACAGCACAAAAAATAAAAATATAGATCAATGTGTCTTATGAATACAGATGCAAAAATTTAAAACAAAATACTAGCAAATAGAATACAACAACACATCAAAGAGATTATATGCCATGATCAAGTGGGCTTTATTTCAGGGGCACAGGAATGGATTAACTTATGCAAACTGATTAATGTGATACACTACATTAACAAAATAAAGGATACAAATCATATGATCATATCAATAAATGCAGAAAAAAACATTTGACAAGTTATAACATCCATTTATAATTAAAACAATAAAATGGGTATACAAGAAAAGTATCTCAACATAATAAAGGGCATATATTGCAAATCCTCAGCTAACATCATACTTAATGGTGAAAACCTCAAAACCTTTCCTCTAAGATCAGGAACAATACAAAGTTGTGCACTATCAACGCTGTTATTAAATATAGTATTGGGAGTCTTAGCTAAAGCAATCATGCATGAGAAAGAAATAAAAGCCATCAAAATATGGAATGAAGAAGTCAAATTGTGACTTTCTGCAGATGATATGATTCTCTATGTAGAAAACCTAAAGACCCCACTCAAAACTATTGGAAACAATAAACAAATACAGTAAAGTTTCAGGATACAAAATCAATGGACAAAAATCCATAGCATTCTTAAATAAAATAAAAAGATTGCTTATTTCTAAGAACTTTTCCATTACTTTTAGGTTATTGAATTGGTGGCATGTAATCTTTTATAGTATTCTTGTATAATACTTTGTATCCTATGGTAGCTGACATAACTTCTCCTCTTTCTTTTCTGACTCTGTTTACTTGTATCTTTTCTCTTTTCTTATACTCTAACATCTGTATTTTTCAGGCACTCCACAGCACTAGCATCATTGCCTCAGCTCCACCTCAGATCATCAGGCATTAGATTCTCATAGGAGTACTGGTCCCTCTTGCCACAAAGGTTGTGAACTGCTGCACTGAAACACTACTAGAAATAATAAACACAAAAACGTTTCAGGATACGAAATCAATGTTCAAAAATCCATGGTGTTCCTATAAGTCTAATAATAAATTGTCAGAAAAAGAAGTGGAAAAAGTAATTCCTTTTTTCCATTGCAACAAAAAGAATAAAATATCCAGGAATAAATCTAACAAAGCATGTGAAGGACCTATACACTGAAAACTATAAGACATTATTAAAAGAAATTGAAGAAGACATAAAGAAATGGAAAGATATTCCATCTATGTTCTTGAATTGGAAGAGTCAACATAGTTAAAATGACCTTATTACCTAAAGCATTATACAAATTTAATGCAATCCCCATTAAAATCCCAATAGTATTTAAAAAATAAGTGTTTATTATTTTTTAAAATAACAATAATTACACCATTTTATGCTAACATAAATAACATATTTTAGTAAAGAAAGTTATATTTTCCAAAACAAGACTAGTTAATGAAAAATGTGGAACAAACACACAGTTTTGCAAATATCACTGATGTCTGGCTTAGTAGAAGACAGCTGGATTCCTCATCTATATTCCATCTACTGCTAGATATTGTTTTGGTTAAAATATTTAAAGAAAATCTGGCCTCAAGTAAATTAAAGTTGTGAAACAAAAATTATTTTAAAGCATTTTCAGATAATATAGATATTCTTTTTTGATATTATACCAAATTTTAATAAATGGTAGTTTCTTAAAATTTAATTGTATTGTAGAATGGGAAACTATATCAGTGAATCAATTAGTATTCTATTATATTAAAATATATTGATTTCCCTTGCACTCTTTTCTTTTTTTATTAGTTTTTTTTTATTAGTTTCAGGTATATGGTACATTGGTAGGACATTTATATGGTTTATAAAGTGATCCCCCTGATTACTACATAATTTCACTTATATATGATCTCTAAGGAACAAAAGGAACAAAGTAAACAAAAACACACTCACAGATACAGAGAATGATCTGGTGTCTGCCAAAGGGGAGGGAAGTTGGAGGACTGGGAGAAAAAGTTTAAAAGATGAAGTACCAACTAGTAGTTACAAAACAGTCATGGGGACTTAGAGTACAGCATAGGGAATATAGTCAATAGCATTTTAATGGCGACATGTAGAGCCAATGGCATTTTTTAAAGAAATAGAATGAAAAAAAATAATCCGATTTATATAGAAGCACAAAAGACCCTGAATAGCCAAAGCAATCCTGAGGGGGGTTGGGGGGCGGCGGGAAAGAAAAAAAAAACAAAGCCAGCATTATCACTCTACCTGAGTTCAAATTATATTATAAAGTAACAATAATCAAAATGGCATGATATTGGCAGTAAAACAGACACCTAGACCAATGGAACAGAATTAAGAGTCCAGAAATAAACCCCTGTATATATGGACAAATAATTTTTAACAAATGATCCAGAAACATAAAATGGAGAAAGGAAATCCTCTTCAATAAATGGTTCTGGGAAAACTGGAAAGCCACATGCAAAAGAATGAAACTACACTGCTATCTGTCACCATATACCAAAATTAACTCAAAATGGATCAAAGACCTGAATATAAGACCTGAAACAATAAATTACATAGAAGAAAACATAGATACCAAACTCATGGATCTTGGAATTGGAGAGGACTTTGTAAATTTTACCTCAAAGGAAAGGAAGTAAAAATAAAAATAAATACATGAGACTGTATCAAATTAAAAAGCTTCTATACAGCAAATGAAAGCATCAACAAGACAAAGAGGCAACCATCCGAATGGGAGAAGATATTTGCAATAATGCCTTCGATAAATGCCTAATATCTAAAATATATGTAGAACTCACACAACTCAACAATAAAAAACAAATAATCCTATTAAAAAAAATGGGCAGTGGATCTGAACAAATACTTCTCCCAAGAAGACATACAAATGGCCAACTGACATAAAAAGATGCTCAACTTCACTAGCTACTAGGGAAATGCAAATCAAAACCACAATAAGATACCATCTCACACCTGTTAGAATGGCTATCATCAACAGGACATGTAATGACAAGTGCTGGAGAGGTTGTGGGAAAAAAGGAACCTTCATACAGTGCTGGTGGAAATATAAATTGGTATAGCCACTATGGAAAACAGTATGGAGGTTCCTCAAAAAATTAAGAATAGAATACCCATATGATCTAACATTCATTCTTCTGGATATTTACTCAAAAAAAAAAAACTTGAAAACATTTGTTCGCAAAGATATATGCACCCCAATGTTCATAGCAGCATTATTCACAGTGGCAAAGTCATGAAAATAGCCAAAGTTTCCTTTGATAGACGATTGGATAAAGATGTACGTATATACAATGGAATATTTGAGCCATAAGAAAAGATAAAATACTGCCATTTGCAACAACATGCATGGATCTTGAGATTATCATGCTAAGAGAAATAAATACAGTTTAAAGAAAGAAGAGTACTTTATTTTCCCATTCCTTGAATTTGGGTTATTCTTTGACTGTCTTTGATCAATAGAATATGGCTGAACTAATGTGCCTATTCCCAGCCTGGGTCTTGAGAAGTCTTGCACACTTCTCCCAGAACCCTTGTTCTCTCTCAGAACCCTGTCCAGCTAGCAGTTTGGAATAGCACTCTCAACGATGACAGGATGTAGCCTAGTTGTTAATGTTTGCTTCACTTGCAGTAAGCTTAATTTAAGAAGGAAAACTACCTAGCTGACCTGCTGCTGACTAAAATGTGTTAGTTATCCCTGCAAGGAACAGAACACTCTAGTTTGAGTTCAAACAAAATTGTTAATAAATAAAATCATGAGCTAAATAAATAGTTGTTGTTTCAAACCACTAAATTTGGGGATGGTTTATTATACAGTAGAAGCTGATTGTGGCATTATATAAAATGTAGTTTGTTATTGTCCCAAAATACATTCATTCATTTGCTCACTCATTCAACTAATATGAATAAGCACTTCTATGTGCCAGCAGTAGACACAACAAAAACAGTATCTCTAACTTTCCTAACCTAGTGGAGAGAGACAGGAAATAAACAACATAAAATTAAAATATATAATATTCTAGGTGGTAATAAGTATAGAGGGAAAAAATAAAGTTTACAATTTTTTATCAGATGGCCAGAGAAAGCCTAAGTTGACTGTTGAATAAAGACATGGATGAAGTATGGGAGTAAGTTATGTAGATATTTAGATGAAGAGCTTCCCAGATAGAAAAAATAATAAGTGCAAAGCCATTAAGCAGATCTGTACCTGGTGTATGTTTTTGGAAACAGTTGGAGTACAGTGAGAAATGAGGAGAGTAGTAGGAGATGATGTCAGATAGATAACAGGGAGATAGATTCTGTATCGATTTACTTTGGCTTTTACTTGGAGTAGTATTAGAAGCCTTTCAAAATTTTGTTGTTGTTGTTGTTGTTGTTGTTGTTGTTGTTTTAAATTTTCTCTTCATTCATTGGACGACTCTGAAGTAAGGTTATGACATGAGCTGGCTTTGGTTTTAACAGGATCATTCAGACTGCTGTGTTGAGAAAAGATGGAAAGGAGACAAAGATGGAAGCTGGCAGATCAGTTAGAATGCTAAAGCAATAATAAAAGACCAGAGTACAGGCAGTGGAGGTGATGAAAGATGGTAAGATTCTGGATATTCTGTATTTTGAAAGTAGGGCAGAGAGAATTTGCTTGCTGATGGATTTGGATTTGGTGTGTGAAGGAAACAGACAAATCTAAGGATATGGTCTAAGAAACTAGAAGAATTGCTTCACCAATAACTGAAATGAGGAAAACTTCTGAAATAGCAGATTTACAGTAGTATATCAAGACATCAATTTTGAATATGTTGAGTTTGAGATTGCCTATTAAATATTCAGGTAAGGACATAAAATACACAGCTGACTATATTAGCCTGAATTTCAGACAAGATATCTAGGCTGGAGATACTCATTTGGGATTTATTCTATAGGAGAAGAAAACCAAGTACCGAGCCCTCTGGCACTTCAGTGTCTTAAGATCTGCGTGATAAGAAGGAATAAGCAGAGGATAAGGAAGAGTAGACAGTGAGGCAGGAAAAAAGTTAAAAGTGTATGGCATCCTGAAAATAATTCAAAGAACTGAATTTGGAGGAGGATGGACTACCAACTACGTCAAATACTGCTGAAAGGTCAATTAGCATGAGCACTGAGTATTGATCATTGAATTTAGCAATATGGACCTTTTTGGTTACCTTAACACAAACTATTTAATGAACAGATCATAGCAAAACCTGCCTAAAGTGGATTCAAGATAAAAAGAAAATAAACTAGAAATGGCTGGTATGCCTCACACTTTTAAGGCGTTTTGCGATAAAAAGAAAGAGAAACATTAGGCATAGTTGGAATAGAAAATGGTATCAGGATATTCCTCATCTCTCTCTCTCTCTCTCTCTCCCTCCCTCCCTCCCTCCCTCTTTCTCCTCAACAAGTTTAAATATTAGTAAAAAAAATCCAGTAGAAAGAGAGAGAAAAATTGGCGATAGAGGAAACATGACACTCAGGCTCTACTCTGTAATAAAACTGCAAAAACAAAAAACCTTCTTTTCTTCACTACAAATTTTCTTACTTTCATTCAAGATTGAATAGCCAAGGGGTGAAGTGAGAATAAAGTGATTATTCTAGTATAGTAATAGGAGAATTGCATTTCTGTTTAGGTCAAAATGGCCAATAGCAACTTTGTGTTTCAACTGTCCATATGTATAAAGAGGGATAAAAGTAAAAAAAAAAAAAAAAGGAGGGAAGAAAAGAAAATGAGCTCTCTGTTTTCCTTGCCCCTCACACACTGGATTTTCATCCTACATGGCAGTTGCAGCATATATGTGTTACTGGAGAGTGGGGATCCTCTTGCGGTGCATTGTCCAAGTTCTTGATGTCTTGAACAAAGAATTGAGCAAGACACCAAAATATAGCAGATAATAAAAGCTTTTTTAGAAGGGAAAATACACTTCCAGATGTGGAAACAGGCCCGAGAAAGAAAAGCATGGCTCAAAAGGACTGGTAACATGCCTTTAAGGTTTTTATCCCTATTTGCTGAGGGTGGTTACTTTTCTTAGAGGGGTGGGCTTCCTTACTTGACAACTAAGATTGACAGGACTCAGTGATTCATAATTTGCTTTCTGCGCATGTTCGTTCTCAGAATTCAGTATGTTATAATGATATTAATGAACTTCTGGGCATATGCATCATATTATAATGATGGTATAATGAGGCTCAGGTAAATTGAAGATTGTTGAGGTCTTTATTGTGCATGTGCGAGTGACTGGCTGAAACTAGTACTCAATTTTCTGCTTACTTGTTTCTTTCTATGAGTTACTTTTAGCCCAAAAATGTCTTCTGGCTTGCTTAATTGTGGGCAGACTAGGGTGGACCCCTTCTAGGATAGGATGACCTAGTGTCATTTCAGGCAGACCTGAAACCCCATAACTAACTTTCCTGCCTAAGTCTTTTCTAAGAGCCATGAACCCCTTAGTATTAGTATGGATGTGGAAGGATGGCAGGTCTCTTATTCTGTATCTACTTCCTGCTGAGAAGGGTTGTAGTCCCTGCCTATTGGGGTTTCATAGAGCTATTATTTTTTCTGCCTTAGTCAGGGTGGGATCTTGGGTTTCCCGCTGAAGTGCCGCCTCAGTCCCTAGACAATGAAAAAATGCGAACTTGTTATTTCAATCATATATCTATTAATTTATATTATTGATTTGCCTATTAAATGAATAAAGGGAAACAGTCTTGGTTAAAATATTTCTTAAAGAATAAAAAGACCTTTGGCCTAAAGTCCCCTCTCCTCTCAGATGCTAAGAGCCCTGCCTGGCCTAACACCATTTCTGCTAACAATGGGCCAATGACTCTTATCAATAGCCAGAGGGTCTGAGTCACCAGTTTCAGGGCAATTATTTGAGGGAGAAAGCCTTTTTCCCAAAGAAAAGAAGAAATAAAACTTAACTAGGTTTACTAAAAAGATTAAGAACTCTGCAAGAGATGTCTCATTTCATTTCCTGCTAAAAGATTAAAAATTTTATAACTATAAAATTTATAATTTTATAGTGTCCTGTATCCTGTACTCTGGCTGTGTGCTACCTTTAGAGTGTGTGTTTTCTAAGAAGCTATAAATAGCATGGCAAATGATTATATGAATATGCATCTTCATGACTTTATTCCCATTTTTGCTGGTTTTCAGGATTATTAATATGTAATTATAGTCAGCAAATTAATTGAGGCAGTAGGAGCTCACTAGAGCTGCAACAATGCAGAATAATATTATCATTTTATCCAAGTTCCCACAACTGTGCCACGGGACATGAATTGAAACAATAAGCCTGGGCAGTGAGACTGCCAGCCTGTTAATTAGGAAACCAGGATTTTGTTTCTGACTAGCTGACTCACTCTGCCCTCAGCAAGTCATTTTGTCTTCCTTAACATTATCATCATTACAACGGAGATAATGATCCCTACCTCCTTGGATATATTGATGATTATTACATATTCAAAAGCTCAGGAAAAAGGGAGAAAAATGCTATAAAATTCAAGGTATAACAAAGACAGTGTTTCTCTTGAAATAATGGCAGTTTGTTTTCAACTTGTGGATAAAATCCTATTTTTTCCAGAATAGCATCAAGCCAACATAATATAAAACTATTAATTTCAAAGTTTTCTCTTTTAGTGGGTGGGTATAAATGTTTAACAAGGGGAACATTGGCCTAGAAAGATATGCCTCTTTTTGTTTTGTCAAAGAGATGTCAGCCAACTACATGGAAAATGATTCACAACACAGGAAAAGAACTTTGGGGCATTACGTTTCTTATGAGAAGTTAATTGTTAATTGACTCTAAATATCACCACAAACCATAAGCTTCATTTTAATTAAATTTATTTCTCCACAGTTCTACAGAACACAGACATGTCAGGTCAGAGAGAAAAAGAAAACTGCCATCCAGTAGACCCAGGCCATTGAATCCACTTCTGAGCCTTTCATCAATTCATGGGTAATTTCCTTTAAAATAAAAAGGAAATATGCCATTCATTAAAGGTATTTCAGTTTATTCCTTAATTCATTAATTAAACACTTTTTGAACACTACTATGTATCAAGCATAGTGCTGAAGACAGATCAGTAAAATAGACATGGCCTTGTCCTCATAGAGTTTACCAAACTAGCAAACAGAAGAAATGAACTAAATTTATGAGTATATTTCCATGTGGAAGAAAGAAAAATAAACATTTATGACTTAGCAGAGGTGGTAGTTAGGATCATTGTTCTTAATTACTCCCTGGCCCTTCTTTGTGAGAGGAGTTTATATACCTGGTCATTCTCATGTGATTTGCTATACTTTTTGTGTGGAAGAAGTATACTTCCTTGACTTGTTGATATCAGGTTAGGCCATGTGATTTGCTGTTTTGCTTTGCCTAAACAAATATGAACACAATTGACAGTACAAGTTCTAAGGAAAAGCTCTGAAAGTCATAATGTGGTTTTATTAGCTCTCTTGCTCCGCTCCCACTCTGCCAGGAGCATAGTAGGTCCAGATTGGAGTCCGCTTCTCAGCCTGGATCCAGGACGGCATAAGTCATGTGGAACAACACCAGAGCTACTGCAAATTTTCAGCTAACATGTAATGTAATTGAGGAAAAAATTTGTCAGTGTAGACCACTGATATTCTTGGGTTATCTGTTACCACAATAAAGCTAACTAATACAGAGCTTTGCATTCTTAAAGCTGACCAGTTACAAATGGTTAGGGAATTTAGATCTACACAGAAGAACACCCTTCTCCTATTTCTGTCTCTAGTTGGATCAGGTCACTTTCACAAAATGAAATGAGAAGCATCTCAACTCAATTTTAGTTTCTTTCCAAGAACTAGTAGATGGTAAATTCATTATGAGACGATACAGGGCATCACTCATTTGTTTTCTAATTCAAAGATTTGTATTTTTTTAGAAAGTGAAATAACCTTCATATTGAAGAGAAAAACATGTTGAATTATGAGTGGTGTAGTTTGATAATACATCTCTTTTTTATAAAACGAATTGTCAAGAAGCAAAATCCATGCTGGTTTGTAACCAATGAGCCATTTCAACAGTGGCAGTGTAATCCGAAATAAGAAGGTAAACATCGAGGCAGTAAAACGAAGAATAGATCTTATGTGTGTTATAATAAAATTTATTTATTTTTCTTTCTACAGCATTCCTTGTGAAGTAAAATGTATTTTAGGCCTAGAAGTAAAAACTATTGTATTATAACATTTTTCTGGATTGATCCTTATTAAAGAGTATCATAGAACATTATTAATTGTTAGAACTGGAAAAAACTTTAGAGATTGTTTAGTTCAATCTTCTCATGCAATGGTAAAATAAATTGGTGTGTGTGGGGGGCGGGGGCAGAAATTAAGTTGCCTAACTTAAAGTTGCACGGTGGTCTATGATAAAGCTGGGATTCTAGAACCATGCCTGCCGATTCCAAGACTATGTTTCCTCTCATTGTACTGTCTCATACTTGAGAGCATATAAAAAATAGAAGTACTATATGTCAGTATTGTACTAAACATTTTAGATACATCCATTGAATTCTCAAAATAGCCCATTTTACCAATGAGTGAACAGATTGATGAGGTTAACTAATGAGCCCAAGAATTCATAGTAAATGGCTGAGTCAGGATTTGAATTCGAGTATTCTGGTTCTAGGATCAGTTTTCTAAGCCACTATATTCTATCGCTTGCTCTACAGGCAAAAAAAAAAAAAAAAATCTATATATCTCTCACTCTCTCTCTCTCTCTATATATATATCTATCTATCCATCTATCTATCTATCATCTGTATCTATCTATCTATCTATCTATCTATCTATCTATCTATCTATCTATCTATCTATCTATCTACCTATCTATCTAGATAGAGAGAGAGATGAGGTAAAGACAGGATACAGAATTAAGAATCACAAAAAGTTATTTTTAAAAATATTAGCACTTTATAAAAGCATCTGTAGTCTTAAGTTCACCCATAAAATATCATGCAAAATTTAGTAAGCATCTTAGGAGTCCTAAGGACCTAGTTTAAAAGGCTCTGGCCTAGTTACTTCCACTGGGCATTGAGCAATCAATGGCAAATTACATGGAAGTATAAAGGGCAAATTCCCTAGAACCCACCAGTCCCCTATCCCAGGAGGAGCTGCACTATAAGCATATTCTGAGTGTCACCATCCTATAAATGCTTTCACTACGTAAAACATTCAGTAGGCATTTATAAGAGAGCAGAATTACTAGGTCATGGTAATTTTGTGAAAACTTTGTGAATTCCTTCAGTGCACTCTCTGCCCCTTAGGCTGCATTAGAAGTTGGAGCCTACCTGAAGGGAGATGCTGAAGTCTTAGTCTTAATTCACATTTAGCAAAGGTTTCTACTTCCTGGGGCTCTTTTGCCCAAAGGACATTGCCTAAATACTCACACCATGCCTTGGCATGAAATTTTAATGGAATTTACTCATGGAATGACTCTGCAATTCAGGCAGTTGGAAATGTTTTATTTGACTTGGCCTAAGAATCATTAACACAATTGTGCAGAATAAGTGAAGAAGAAAATGTAGGTTGATGGTAAAACTCTTCAAGTATTCCTTTTTCCCATCATCCAGGTTAGAGTATATCAGAAACTGCCAACCTAGATGACACCATTTCATCACTTGCTTTTGCTGTGTTCTCTGGAGAGCTATATTCAAAGTCTATGACAACAGATGACCCTGCTTCACAACTACCATTGTGCCTGAACAATATACACACAGGTTAGTATGACCGGCACTATACTATAAATTGCATGAAGATGTTGGGTGGTTAAGTTTTAGAGTCTGAAGTACTTGGGTTTAATTATCTGCCCTTTCTCTGATTAATTTTCTGACCATGAGGCAAAACAGTTAACCTTTCTGAGCCTTTGTTTCCTCTTCTGTACAATGGGGGAAGAAATAATACCTACATCCCAAGAAATTGTTCATTAATTCAACAAATATTTGAGAGTTTTATTTTTGCTACATGGACAGATAAACAAAACATATAAATAGGGAAAATGATATACTGTTAAAGATGAAAATTATATGAAAACATAAATTATAGAACAGGGTAAGTCAATGGGTAGGGCTGGTGTGGGAATTAGGAGCATAGAATTTTTCTTTCAGATAGATGATCAGGGTAGGCCTCAGATGAATAAAGACTTGGACAATGGCTTTTACTCAGAATGAAAATGAGAGCCACTGTGGGGTACTTAGAAGAGAAGTAACACAGTCAACCTCACATTTAAAGAGATAATTATGACTACTATGTTGGAAATAGATTGTAAAGGGACAAGAGGAGAAACAAGTAAATCAGTAAGGATGCTGTCATAGTAAACCGAGAGATGATGGTGGCCCAGAATATCAGAACAGGGTGGTAGTAGTGGATATGGTGAGAAATAGTGAGATTCTAGACAATTTTTATGGGTAATTTTATAGGTCGTTTTATAGTTGAGACATGCCATGTGAGAGGAAAAGACAGGTTAAGGAAGGATCTGAGTGTTTTCACTAAGAATCTAGTAGGATATAATTGCTACCTAACCAGCTGAAGAAGCCTATGGATGGAGCAGGTATATGTGCGAGGAGAAAGATCCACAGTTTAGTTTTGGGGGAATAGAGTTTGAGATGTCTATTAGATACCATTATCAAACAAAAAGAGTTCATCCATCCAGCACAACTAGAGCCAAATACTAAACGCTGAGAATTGCACTAGGCTATTTTATTATGAATTGCACCACCCAGGAGAACAGGGAAGCGAATGATGAAAAGCCCAAACTCTCTGATGGCATGTAGGTTACAGATTATATAGGAAAAAAATCACAAGACACTGTGGGTTAGGAGTTTCCAGTCTTGCTGGGAGATGATTGGTCAGAGGTGAGGTAAGGGAAATAAATAATTTCTTTAGATCTTGAGGACATTTCTGAGGTCTGTTTGTGTCCTTTTGTCTGGTTTCATGGGAAAGTAGCCAGGCGGTTGTTCCACCTTAGGCTCAGGAGTTGAAACATAACTTAGGTCAAGATGTTATATTTAGCCTGCCAGAGGTCTGGACCTTGTGATCATTAGGTCTGAACTACTGTCTTTTTCTGTTTTGGAGGGGTTGTTGATTATTTGGGGGAAAGGCTAGGCCTCTGAAGGATATCTATCTATCTGTATATCTATCTATTTCTATATATCTATATCTAACTATCTATTGAGAAGGAGAAGGAGAGAGAGGGAGAGAGAGACAGAGGGAGACAGAGAGAGAGAGGGAGGGAGTGGGGAGAGAGGCAATTTCTAGAGCTAGGATTTAAAGTTAAACTTAAAGTCATAAGGACCCTCAGTTTCAACATCCAAGTGGAGAAGTTGAGTAGGCAGTTGGCTTTATGAGTCTAAAATTCAGTAAAGAAGACTGGGTTGAAGTTATAAATTTGGGATGTTGTAACGATTAAGTGACACAATATATAAAGCTCAAAAACAGTATGTGACATAATGAGAACTCAATATATATTAGATTAAGTGTTAATCATAATATCAACAATTATAATTTTTACCACTGACATAGCAAAGTGCTTTGTGCTTAGTACACTCCATATATGTGTATGAAGTAGTCAAAGAGGAGCACTTCAGGCTACTGTGTATGTAGGTAATTTTTGAAAGTGCAACATAGGAAATAACCATAATGTAATTTTTTCATTTAAAAATTAATTATGTAAATTGAATATTTTTAATTTCACAAATATTTGTTAAGAAATAACTACAGCGACTCCAAGCAGAAACACAAATTCCTCCTCTAGGTTTATTACTGTTTCTTACCCAGAAGATGCAAATAAGATTTCATTGATTTTGTTTTTATTTTTATAAAAAGGCAATATATCCATTCGTAAGTAGAAAAACCAAGCGATATAAAAGAGTGTGTACATTGAGAAATCTTACTTCTGTCTCTATCCCTATCCATTCCTCCTACTCTGTAGGTCAGGAATTGGCAAACTTTTCCTGTAAAAGGCCAAGTAATAAATATTTTAGGCTTGCATGCCATGTGGTCTCTGTTGTTGTTACTCAATTCTGCCATTGTAGTGCAAAAGAAGCCATAGACAACACAGAAACAAATGGTATGGTTGTGTTTCAATAAAACTTTATTATAAAAATAGGCAGCAGACCTGCTGACTATAATTTTCTATGTCTGCTATAGGTAATCATTTTATTAGTTTGTTTTGTTTCTTTATGCAAATACAAGCAAATATAAATATATATTATCATGTCCTCTTTTTTATATAAAAGTTAACCTAAGATATACCATTGTTCTATACCATGAAGCAGTATTTTTATTGTATATTTGGATATCTTTCTATATCAATATGTAAAGAACATCCTCATTTTTTTCTGTCTGCATTATAGTCCATTGTATAGATGTAACAAAGTTTATTTAATTGGTTCTCACTTGATAGACTTTTGTATTTTTCTAATCCTTTGCAATCACAAACAATGCCTGGTGAAAAATCTTGTAAATACATCATTTCATATGTGTGAAAGTATTCCTAAATGATAAATTTGTAGACTTGGGATTGCTGGATCAAGGGGTAAATACATCTGCAATTTTGGAACATAATACTAGACTCACCATTATAGAGTTTTACCATTTTCACTTATAGCATAATATATGAAAATGTCTGTTTCAAAATTATGAAATGTTTCATGAATCGGCGTGTCACCCTTTGCAGAGGCCATGGTAATATTCTCTGAATCATTTCAATTATATATGCTGCTGAATTGAGCACTGTGAAGTCACTTTTAGTTTAGTAATGGATGAATGCTTTTGGGTGGCATGCAGCCAAAGACAGGGCAAACTTGAAAACTTCTTTCCATTCTGCTTGGAGTCAAAAGAGAGAATTTTTTTTTTTAAGTTTTCCTGGACAGTAACAGGCTTTTAAAAAAAAAAAACTGTTAAACCTTTATTGTGTATCCTTCTTGTGGTAGATATATTTTTAGTTACTCTGTGCCTCTCAGTTATTATTCATATCTTGACTGACTTAGACAAGGCAACGACAACTTTCTGCAATGGTTTGAACACACTGATTTGAAACATCTATTTCTTAGTAGAATTGTTAACAAATCATATCAGATGCTGTTTCAAATCACCTCAGTCAGAGAATTGTTTTCTGTTTCTTTGGAGGCAATGTAACATTCAAATGTATTTTATCTGACTGACATTTGATTTAAAACAAAACAAAGAATTAGGCACCCCTGCCTTATCCTAGTAAGCTACTCTCAAGTAACATTAAACTCCATTTAGGATTGTGGTAGGGTGGACTGTAAAGTTTCTCAATTTCATCTCAACTTTCAGAGGTAAGTCAGACTCAACAACACGGGCTGCAGATTACACATGTTTTGTTAAATTTATTCCTAAGTATTTTATAACTTTTGTTACAATTGCAAAAAGAATTAATTTTCCCACTTCTTTTTCTAACATTTCATTATTAAAGTATAGGAACACTATGGATTTTTGAACTATGGATTTTGTTTTCAGAGAATTTACTGTATTTGCTTATTCTTTCTAGTAGTGTTCATGTGGAGTTTTTTAGGGTTTTTTATATTGAGAATCATATCATCCGCAAATAGTGAAAGTTTGACTTCTTCATTTACTACTTGGATGCCTTTTATATCTTTCTCTTGCCTGAATGCACTTGCTAGAACTTCCAATGTTATATTGAATAACAGTGGCGATAATGGACAGCCTTGCCTTGTTCCTGATCTTAGAGGGAAAGTTTTATTTTTTCACCATTAAGTATAACATTGGCTGATGGTTTGTCATAGATGACCTTTATTATGTTAAGGTACTTTCCTTCTATACCAATTTTGTTAAGTGTTTTGATCATAAATAGATGCTGTATCTTATCAAAGGCTTTTTCTGCATCTATTGATATGATCATGATACTTATTTTTTAATTTGTTTCTGTGGTGTATCACATTAATCGATTTGCTGAATCATCCCTGTGCCTCTGGGATGAAGCCCACTTGATTGTGGTGTATAATCTTTTGAATATGTTGCTGTATTTGATTCGCTAGTAACTTATTTAGGATTTTTGCATCTGTGTTCATGAGAGATATTGGTCTGTAGATTTCTTTTTTTGTGTTATCTTTGCAGGTTTTGGTATCAGAGTAATATGGGTCTCATAAAATGAGTTGGGAAGTATTGCCTCCTCTTCTATTTTTTAGAAGAGTTTGAAGAGAATAGGTATTAAATCTTCTTTGAATGTTTGGTAAAATTCACTGGTGAAGCCATATTGTCCTGGACATTTACTTTTTGGTAGGTTTTTGATTATTGTTTCAATTTCCATACTGCTAATTGTTTTATTTAGATTTTCTAGTTCTTCTTGATTCAATCTACGTTATTAAATTTGGTGTTATATACTTTTTCATAGTATTCTTGAATGATCCATTGTATTTATGCGATATCAGTGGTAATTTCCTCAAATTTCATCCCTGATTTTGTTTGTGTCCTTTCTCTTTTTTCTTTAGTGAGTCTAGCCAGGGGTTTGTCCATTTTATTAACTTTCTCAAAGACCCAGCTCTTTTGTCACATTTATTTTTTTCTATTGCTTTTTTTTTATTATTTTGTTTATTTCTGCTCTAATTTTGATTATTTCTTTCCTTCTGCTAACTTTAGTCTTCATTTGTTCTTCCTTTTCTATTTTTAAAGATGAAGCATTAGGTTGTTTAGTTGGGCTCATTCTTGGTTTTGGAGGTAGGCCTGTAATAATATGAACTTTCCTCTTATGACTGCCTTTGCCGTGTCCCAAAAGTTTTGATATGTTGTCCTATTATTATCATCAGTTTCTATGTATCTCTTGATCTCTCTTTTTATTTCTTCTCTGACCCAATTATTTTTCAGTAGCATGTTGTTTAATCTCCATGTATTTGTGATTCTTCCTGATTTATTTTTGCAGTTGATCTCTAGTTTCAGAGCATTATTATCAGAGAATATGGTTGGTATGATTCCAAACCTCCTATATTTGTTGAGGCTATCTCTGTGTCCTAGTATGGGGTCGATTCTTAAGAATGTTCCTTGTTCACTAGAGAAGAATGTATAAGCAGCTGTTTCAGAATGGAAGGCTCTGTAAATGTCAATTATGTCCTTTGGTCTAATGGGTCATTTAAGGATGCTATTTCCTTATTGATTTTCTGTTTAGATGATCTGTCCATATCGGACAATGGGGTATTTAGTTCCCCTACTGTGATAGTGTTTTGGTCTGTTTCTCCTTTAAGTTTTGTTAGTAATTGCTCTCATATTTTGTGACTCTCTGACTAGGAACGTAGATATTAATGAGTGTTATGTCTTCTTGGTTCATGATTCTCTTTATCATTCTAAAGTGTCCCTCAAAATATTTCTTTAGCTTTTTTATTTTAAAGTCTAATTCATCTGATATTAGTACTGCTACTCCCCTTTTCTCTGAATGCCATTTGCTTGAAATATCATTTTCCACCCTCTCACTTTGAGCCTATATTTGTCTTTGGAGCTAAGATGTGTCTCTTGGAGGCAGCCTATGGTTAAGTTTTGTTTTTTGATCCAAACTGCAACTCTGTGCCCTTTTATTGGTGAGTTAAGTCCATTTGCATTTAAGGTGATTATTGAAATATAAGGCCTTCTTAAAGCCATTTTATCTTTTGCTTTCTGGTAGCTTGATGTTTCCATTTCTTCCTTGTCCTTCTGTTTTCTTTATTTTGGTTGGGTTATGTGAGTTTTCCCTATGGTTCTTCTTGTTTTATGTTATATAATTCAATTCTAAATCTTCTGTGTTTGGTTACCATTTTGAATAAGTAAAGGATAATTATATATCTACAGATGTCCATTTTCTTCTGTGCGTGCCATTCTCTTTTGAGAATTTGAATCTTGAATCCTCTCTTTTTCAGTCATCGCTATCTCAAGTTGTCCCTATGTATGCTGAACGTTCATTACTATCTTGTTATAACAATCCTTTTCTTATTATTTAAGCTTATAATACCCTGTTCTTAGTAAGGATTGCATATAATTAAAATATTAATAAATTTTAACTAGCATTGATGAGATGTAGCAAATGAGAATGCTCATGTACTGCTTGTAAAAGTGTAGACTGGTTTAACCTTACTGGAAAGTAATTTGGCAATATGTATCTGAAAACCTTCTTATTTTTTGTCCCCTAAGTTGTACTTCTAGGAAATTGTCCTAAGTAAATAATAAGAGTTGTGCACAAAAATGTAGATGAATATTTATCTGTCTTATGTATGGTAGCAGAAATTTGAAAAAACCTACATGTCTAGCACAGAGAATGGCTAAATTAGCTTATAATACATCTATATTGTAAAATCCTATGCAGGCATTTCAATGTTTTAAGGAAAAATTTTACTATATACTAAAAAGTATATGCAGTATGATTCCAATTTTGTATAACACATGTACATATTTTGCATATGTATATATATAACAGATCTTACATAATACATATATGTATACGCATATATATATACATATATATACACACATTGAATGATAGGAAGCATGTATACACAAAATGTCAACATAGATTGTCGCTGGATTGTGTTATTATAGATGATGTTTCTTCATTGTCTTCACTTAAAAAATTAATATTGTAATCAGAATATAGTATTCAAAATGCCTGAAAGCCCATGTTGTTCCTTTTTCTTTTCCTTGGAAAGAATCAGAATTTTCAAAGTGTGTACAAACCTTCACAATTTATTGTGCACATTGCATCTTATTGTAATTGTTTTTTTTTTCTTGACTTGTCCTCTTACTGGATTTTGAACTTTGTTTCTTCATCTCTGTAGGTGTAGTGTCTATCACAGTAAACATTGTGATGCTTAATAAAGGTCTGATGAATGTATCTATAGATTAGTAAATGAATAAATGAATGCATGAATTTCAAGGCCAATTTTACTGCTGATTCTTATTTTTATATTAGATTACAATGAATTTCTATATTATAATAACTTTATTCTCTTTAAAAATATAATGTAGGCCTGGTATAGGAAATTGTATCTGGTTTCAGTGATGTTTACTTAATTTTTTCTCGATTGTTTCACAATATTTTGACCTAACATTTTAGCTCCAATTAATTTGTGGTTTCCAAAATCTTATTTTTTTTAGGTTAAGAATGGCTAACTTAACAATTGCTGCAAGAGAATTTAGATGATTCTTGTTTTTTTATGTTGTCATTGTGTTTTCTCTTTATGTTCATATAGATAATGTAAAGCCAGTTCGTACGGCATAAAGATATATTCTGGTTAGTGCAGTTTTTATGCTTAAGTGTTTCTGTCTAGATGATTCCTTTCAAAAGGATTGCTTTTTGAGTGGTTTGCTGAAAAAGATGTGTGCGTGTGTGTGTGTGTGTGTGTGTAGAATAGGAAGAGTGAAAATCCTTTAGGTAATTATTCAAATCTTGTAATATACAATTAAATTGATAATGGAGTGCGGTTCTTCAAATTTTAACTAATCATTATTAAATGACCACTTCACTTTCCCTTTGATACTATAGCTGAAATTTCTTCATTGCGAAGTGTATATGTGTATTTGTGTATGTAAATGGTAATCAAAATAGCAGCATTTTACTTTTATACCTGGAATGTAGCTTTTAGGTTTTTATTCTTTGGGGGGGGCATATCATTATTTTAAAAGGTATTGCAAATTATAGGACATGTATCTTAATGGAATGCATTAAAAATCTGGTATTTTCTGGCAAAAACACACATGCTTATGATTTTTTCTAAAAGATAAAGAAATTATATTTGCAGCAATGAATTTCCTTCTCTGTACTCCAAATTTCACACATTTCTTTTCAATTTATTATGAGATTGAATTAAGGAAGGCTACTGTCCTGAGAAAGAGCGGAATTTTCATTTTTATTTTGTTAGGAATATGAGAATTAAATGGTAAGACTTAAAATAGCATCATTATTAGAAACATCAATGTCCCAAAGAAAGAGAACTTTTTTCAAGAAATATAGTATTATAAATGATAGTTATATCGATTCATAGAATGATTTTGCATAATAATTCTTATTTTAATACTTCACCTTTAACTCGAGCTTTTATCAGCTATGCTTAGAATACCTATAAGTAAACTTGACAGTATTGCACCTATTTAATATGGACTTGAAAATAGTTACTTGCCACTTTGAACTAAACCGATATCAAACCCAAAACAAAACAAAACAAAACAAAAAACATAAAAAGTGAATAGTAAAATGCTTCCTTCAACAACCCTGCCTCCAGTTTGCTAACTGAGCATTTAAGACTCCAGATCTGGTTTACCCAGTGCCCTCACTCATCTTTGGTAACTGCCCTACAATTTCTATGTTTCTTTTGTAGTAATCTTCACATTACAATTTAGCAACATAGCTGCAACTGAACTTTGCCATTATCTAAAATTCTTTCAAATTAAAAACGAAACAAAATTTTTTTGTTGAAGAATAATGATGTACAATAAACCACATTCTTTTAGCCATAAAACAACCACAATCAAGATAGAGAACATTTCTAAAAGCCTCTTAAAAATTATTGCTACCTCATTGAAGTCCATTCTTTCTGCAGCTCAGATTTGTTTCCTTTTTAAAATTCTGAATTCCAATTCTCTTCCCATAACATGTGGTCTTCCCCAGTCCCCTACTTCCAGCATAATCGCTTACAGGTCTCCTGATTGTTAGCTTTCTCCTAACTCAACTTCTTTCACTAACACTTCAATTATATTATTTCCAGCTGTCTTAACCTTCTGCTGAACTTGCCCTGCCAATCACCAACTCTGCATCATTCACTATTTTCTCACTTCTGCTCCAAGGCTGTGGAGTTTGGAGAAACAACAACAACAACAACAACAACAACAACAACAACAACAACAACACATATTCTTTTAGGTTGGATGCATTACAAATTCATGATTTCCAACCTCAGATGTCAACACGGCTCAACAATTATTTTACTTATCCTTAATTGGTTCCCTTTCCTGTAATTAGCAGTAGCTGTTCTAAACCTTACCAATCTCATTAAGTATCCTACCTTTGGATCTGCCTTTCAGCAGAGAGTTGAGCAGCCTACCTCAGTGATATTCTTCAATATCCCTTCCCTCAGCCTTCAAATATGCCTGTATGTTCACTTATCCTCATTTAATTTAATCTTAAAGAAAGATATTCCTTTGCTCTCTTCCAAAGATAGCCTATCCATGATGCTCTTGAACTCATATCCTCCATTTCCACTGGGATGTTAATTATTTATCCTCTTTTTCCAATATATATAACTTCTCGCTTTCTCTCTTTTCTCTCCTATCTTGTCTTCTCTCTCTCCCTCTCTACACCCGCCTCATTTCTTCCTAATAAGCCTGTGTATGTGCTTATCTGTGATGACAATTATAATTGTAGTCCGAAAACAAAATCTTCCCTAATCCCGACTTTCTCTTTTAGCCGGTAGCCCATTTCTCTTCTTTAACATATATTCTTTGGAATGTACTACTCTACCCGCTTTGCTCCTCATCTTATTGTACTGTGGTTTCTACCATTATCACTCCAACAAAAATGCTCTTTTATAGAGGCATTTATTTAATAATTACTTATAATGTGTCAAGCACTATTTAGATACTGGTGATAGAGCCATGACTAAGAGTAAGTCTCTGTTTTCATTGAGTTTACATTCTTTCAGAGGGAGACAAACAAACAAGTAAACAAATAAATGTGTAATGATTTATTTGTGTGCCACAGCCAAGTTCAATGAGGGAAAAAATAACATAAGATGTGATAGAGAATGACTGGGAGAGGGCTTCATAGATTGAAAGATCAAATAAGGCCCCTTTGAGAAGATGGCATCTGAGTTGAACCCTGAATGATGAGAAGGAACTAGTCTTGTGAAAATCTGGGAGAAAAATATTCTAAAATGGGGAACAGGCAAGAGACAAGCCAGTATATCTTACAGCATAAAAAGCCAGGGCAAGAGTGACAGAAAATTATGTTGGAAATGTAGGTAAAGATAAGACCAAGTGGATCCTGAGGATCTGTAAATACTTTGGACGGTTCTAAGTATGATGAGAAACTATTGAAGAGATGAGAGCAGAGAAATTACATGATCTGGCTTGCCTGTCTGAAAAAGATCACTCTGGCTGCTGATGAATAATTTACCATAGGGGAGCAAGGATGGAAGCAAGGAGACCAATTAGTAGGCCTTTACAGTAACATGGGTGAGAGATGGTGGTATACCAGGTACCTTCTTACTTTTATGTCATTGCTCATGCAGTTCTTTCTGTCTGGTGAACTCCAATTCAAAATTAAAATTCAACTTAACCATGAACTCTTTGGAATACCTCCTCTAACCCCAACAACTGTCTTCCAGACAAAATTGCTTCTTTATCTGGGTTCACATAGTTGTTTTTTATGACATAACACATGCTTAGCAGAGTGATTACATGTACAAACTCTGGAGCTAGAGTGTTTGAAATAAAATCCTGCCTTTACTCCTACTATGAGTTGAATTATGTCACCTCAAAATTTCTATGTTGAAATACCAAGCCCCAGTACCTCAGATTGCGATGTTGTTTGATAATAGTGTCATTGCAGAAATCAATACTTAAGATAAAGTCATACTACAGTAGGATGGGTCCCCAATATAACTAGTTTCCTTATTATAAAAAGAAAATTTGGACAAAGACATGCTCACAAAGAGAATACCATATAAAGATGAAGGCAGAGATTGAGGTGATGCTTCTATAAAGTGAGAAATGCCAAAAATTTCCAGCAAACCACCAGAAGTTAGGATACCAGCATGGAACAGATTTCTCCTTCACGAACCCCACCAATACTTCAATCTCAGATTTCTAGCCTTCAGACTGTAGACAATAAATTTCTGTTATTCTAAATGACTACTTTGTGATACTTTATTACTGCAGCATTAGAGAATTAATAAATTTTGGTAATAGAGTGGTGTGTTTCTGTAATAAATATCTAAAAATGTAGAAGTGGCTTTGGAACTGGGTAATGGGTAGAGGATAGAAGAATTTTGAGGTACTTGATAGAAAAGCCTATATTGCCTTGAAGAGAGTGTTGGTAGAAATATGGATATTAAAAGAGATTTAGTAAGAGCTCAGAAAGAAAAGAAATTTGTAGAGAAAGCTCCTATTAGAGAATACACATATCATCATGAACAGCATGTCTCTAGAAAAATGAATGTTAAAGATGCTTCTGGAGAAATCTCAGACAGAAATGAGGAACATGTTATTGGAAACTGGAGGAAAGACAAATCTTATTACAATATAACAAAAAACTTGGATAAATTTTATTTTGTTGGATGAAAAGTAGAACTTATAAGTGATGAACTTAGATATTTAGCCGATAAGATTTCTAAGCAAGGCATTGAAGGTATTGCCTGATTTCTCTTTACCACTTACAGTAAACTGCAAGAGGAAAGAGATCGAAAAGGGAAATATTAAGCTACAATGAGCCAGAACTTGAAGATTTGAAAAATGTCAGCCTATCCATATTAAAAAAGAGAGATAGCGTGCGGAAGTATACTGTAGAAAGAACACAAAGTATGCAGCTAAAGAGATTAGACATGTGACTTGTGTATCTAATCACTATCTAAGGAGAAATGATGCCAAGGTTTGACAGAAGGGAACAGAGATGGGAGAAAATAAAGAAAGTTTGTGAGACTTCTAGGATTCTATAAGAAGGAAATGGTTCTGTAGAGCTATTTAGCTAAAAATTGTATTATCCTTCAACAAAAGGAAGAAAGACCCCAAAAGTGGTTCAGAAGCTAGTTCCTTCTTAGTCCCAGGGGATAAAGCTACTACCCTGGACTGCGAAAACAAAGTCTGTGTTCAGCACCAAGGGTGAAAGACTGCAACCCTAGTGAGTCCAGAAGATAGAACATTAAGCCAAAAAAGATTATTCTTGAGCCTAAAATAAATTAATTAATTAATTAAATAAAAATGAAAGCTGAAGAAAATCTAATTAAATTTACTCTGGTACTTTTTGGACTTGCTGGGGATTTGTGACCCCTTTTACCCTCTGTTTTCTCCCTTTGGGAATGGGAAGAATTATCTTGGCCTTGCCCCACCACTGTATTTTGGGAATAGATAACTTGTTATCTGTTTTTACAGGTTCATAGATGGGGAGGAGTTCTACCTCAGGATGGATCATACCCCAAGTCTCACTCATACCTATTTAGATAATATTTGGATGAGTTTTTCAACTTCCAGTGGATCCAGAATGAGTTAAGACTTTGGAGGATGCAGGGATGTGGTGAATGTATTTTGCATGTAAAAAGGACATGAGTGTTTGAGGGCTAGAAGGTAGATTGCTATGAGTTAAATTGTGCCCCTGAAATTTATATGCTGAAGTCCTGACTCTCAGTACCTAAGAATGTGACCTTATTTGATAATAGAGTCATTGGAGATGTAGTTAGTTAAGGTGAGGTCTTATTGAGATAGGGTGAGCCCCTCTTGGAAGAGATCATCAAGAGGACATGACTGCTGGTTGACCTGTGAGCTGGACCCAGACAATCAAAGGTTCTTTATTCTCTCCCCTGTCCTTGGAGTGTAGGTCCTGCTGGCTATCACCATGCTAAGAGCTGCTTCAGGGACACAGTCTTGAGAAACCAATGTTTTGTTGAGACTCTGTCCTGGATATGTGACTGAACTCCATTAAGGCCTCTTAACAGTTTGGTAAATGGATGCAGAGATCTCATTTTGTGGCTGCCCAAGAAAAGTCTCATGTATAAGTTCTCTTGTTTATTAAAACTGCCGCCTGCCAATCTGGTGTGGTGTACTTTTTTTCTTTGGTCTTTCCTTTCCTTCTGTGTATGGGGGCTCAGGGAACTCTCAAAGCAGTTAACCAATAGCCCTTAATTCAAGATGGCTGATGTCTTTATAAAAAAGGGAAATTTGGGACATAGACATGCACACAGGAAAAATGCTACGTGAAAATGAAGGCAGAATTGGGGTGCTGCAGCAGAAGCCAACCAACTGTGAATTCTCAGAGGGCCAGAGGGCAGGAAATATCTTTTTTTTATCTTTATGTGCTAAAGTCTTAATAAAGTACCTGGCACAGAGTAGAAGCCCAATACTTGTTTATTGAATGAATTCAGAGTCCCAACTTTATCCAGAGGAATAAAGCCTTTTAGAATTTTGTGGTCTAGATATCTCAAACTTTTAGTTCTAGTGCCCTGTTACAAAGATATTATTCAGATTGCGGTGAAAAATTTGATAGCTAGTCTATAACTAAGCTATTATATACTCCCTCCAAATCTCAGTTTGTCCATGTATTAAATGAGATCATTGAGATAGATGATCTCTAAGGTCTCTTCTAATTTCAAATTTCTGCAAGCCTGGGCCCCTGACTATAATTTATGAAGGTAGTGCATTTGAAGAATGATTTATATTCAATCATTAAAGAAATAATGAAATATCTCTCAAATCAACAAGAAGGCACTTTCAGGAAATGAAGACTTCATTTTCCAGAGCTCATAGCGCCCTTGTCCTAGGTCATTAAAATGGATAAGATCTTATGTGCACATCTTAGTAATTTAATGGTTCCAGTTTTCCACAAACCATTCAAAGAATTGCAGGTCTCTCCCTCTGTCATAAGCTTCCTTGAACTGTTCCTTTATAACCCCTTGAGAGATTATTAATAAGAATTACAAGCCTCACAATTTCTATCTGTAAACAAAATTTTACGTTTTATAATATCATGTATGCCATTTCAACTGTTAAGATGTTTTCTAGTTAAAACAATTAAAACTGCTGCACTTAAGGTGAAGTCAAGATATAGCTGAATTCACTAACACTGATTTGGACAATATTGGAGAAATTAAAACGGTGATTTTCAAACTCATTTGCATCGGAAATGCTGGAGAGCTTAAAAATGTAGCTTTCTGCCCACTCACTGTCAAATTCTGACAAGCCTGAGGGAAGGAGTGGCTATGAAGTTGCATTTTTAAAAAAATATCTCCAGCGATTCGTATGTAGGTGGTCATTCAACCATATACTGAGAAACACTGCTGTAATCAATGTACTTATATGCTTTCTATATTGGATATAAATTTACTAAAAAAAAAAAAGAAACTATTAAATCTTAAATTAGCAAAATTAAACATTTGAAACTGGACTTACATCATATATTATAGAATATTGGAATATTAAATTCTTAAAGAAAACAGATGAGTTGGTTTAATTTGTAAAGTTAAAAAGTCATTAATAATAATCTTTCTCAAAGACCTAGATTATCATGGATCATGTAGCCATTTTAAATTTTAACTTTTTGGTCTACTAATCTTTTTGGAAGAAAAATAAGGTTTTCTCTTCTCTCTATCTCTACCTTAACATAGTAACTTGTGAAACTACTATGGTTTACGTAAAGTGAAATCTAAGTAAAAGTCAGGTATTGGTCAGCTTTACTGTAGGAATAAACAGCTCGATATACAAGGTCTTACAATAGTAAACATTTATTCCTTGTTCATGTTATATGTTGTTTGTAGGTCAGCTGTGACTCTGCTTTCCTCTTTTGCATATGTTTTTAATTATCAGACTTTAGCTAAAAGAGCAGCCCTTCTTATACACACTATTCTCATGGCAAGGACATTTGCAAGAGGTAGTCAATAATATATTCACATTTAAAGCCTCTTCTATGACATGGCGTATATCATATTTACTCACATCCCATTGACCAAAGCAAGTCATAGGGTCAACTCTGATAACTGGGTTGGGAAAATGGATTTCATCTACAAATAGGCCTTGCAAGTTACATGGTGAACATGGGAATGTATGACTCTGTATGGGCAGGAAGGGGAATGAATAGCTCTGAACAATTTGATTATCTAACAGCTGGTTCAATTAACAGTTTTAATTTCAGCTATGAAGTGTGTTTTTTTTTTTAAGAAATCATCCATTTCCATAAAATATAGCTGAAACAAAATCTATTTAGATAATATAGTCAAGTTTTAGAATTGAAATTAAAAATTTTAAAGGCTTAGGGATAATAATTTTTATATACATATGGATGATGCCTTGAATTCGGCACGTTTTCATTGACTTCTCTTTCTTTTAACTTTGACTAAAAGCTCCATTAAATTCTCTAGTGTATCCTCAGTGACTAGCATAGTGCCTGACCACACAGATGAAGCGCAATAGATTATTATTGAGTAAATAAATGAATGCTAAAGGTGGCTTGGATTAACAGGGTACAAAGTAAAGAATATAGTGTCGATGTAGTTTGGATGTATATTTTTAAAGATCTCTGAAACTTCATAGGCTTCTTACTTTCTTTACTATTTACTGATATAATCATATTTTCTTTGAAGTGCCTAGTAGTTAGGATAATAGATAAAAGATTTAGGGACTCAATAACTCATGGCTATCTTTTTCCTTTTTATCTCAGGGAAAATTATGTTAGATCTGTTTCAAGGGATAAATTCAAGAATTATGCTTTCTTGGTCTTGGTATACACAGCACCTTGCAAGATGTGTGGTGTATAGTAGGTGCTCAATAAATGCATACTCTTAATTTGAAGTTTTTTTAAAAAATTAGTATGCATCCACGAACGATCATTTTTTTCTATTGTTCTTTAAAACCCCTTTCATTTTCCTTAGTTTCTGACAATCCCTATGAACTGGAGAACACAAGTTCTTATATGCTCTCAAGTCATGCTTCCTTACTGTCCAGAAACTATTGTCCTTGGATAAAGTTTGTGCACCCTAATATTCTCTCCCCTCAGGTCTAGTTTCTTGTTCCATCAGATATCCTGTGAAGGAGACAAGATCGGGTCAAGAGAGATTTTTTTTTTTCCTAGGAATTTAAGGATCAGAGTTTTGTGGGACTGACTTTCTGCTTCACTGTGTGCAGGCATTCTCCCTCCCATGAGGCTCATCTTTGGTCCCTCCTGCAAAGAATGAACCTGTGGCAAATTGACTCTCCAGCTGGATATACCCAATATGTGTCTGAATCTTCAGGGAAAACACGATTTAGAATTCTCTCTGGGACTTCTAATACCAAATCGGCATACATGTTTTCTGGACACAGGACTTCTGAGAAAGTTATAAATTATTTCTCATCTTCTCTCTCTTCCCAATTTAGTATTTTTTATTTTAAAAAGATTATTGCAGAATTAGACATAGCAACTTTGCATCGACTTTAAAGGCTTATTAGCCATTTCTTCCCAACTAGCTTCTCTTATTTGTTTATCTTGTTAAGTGGCTCAACACTTTTGTTGGAATTGTTATTTGTTTCCAATTTAATCATTTATAGGATTTTTTTTTTTTTTACTTTTTAAACTTGCTATTTATCAATCTGTAAGGGATGGCATCTGAGTAAAAAATATGAAAGAAATGAGATCTCTGTACTTGGAAAATTGTACTCTGTACAATTGTACTCTGAAAATTGTACTCTGTACTCTGTACAATGCTGTTTACTTTCAGAAGAAACAATGTTCTGTTTCTCAGAGGCCTCTGACTTACCCTCCCAACTGAAAGATCTGGAAAATACTTGTTTTTAATCTCCAATTTCAAAAGATAAACCATACTCAATCATTATGTATATCTTAATGTGTATAGTGCCAGATGGGTGCTAGAGTAATTGAGAGGAGTCACTTCATGGATTGTAAATTAAAAAAAAAAATCATTGTGTATATCTTCTATGTATGTATGTATTTACCTTATTAATTTCCTAAGGCTGCCATAACAAAATGCTACAAGCTTGTTGGCTTAAACAAAACAAATTTAATTTTTCACACTTAATGGAGGCTGGAAGTCTAAGATCAAGGTTAAGGCAAGATTAATTTCCTCTGAGGACTCTCTCCTTGGCTTACAGATGGCACTCCTCTTGATGCCTCTTCACATGGTAATTCCTCTGTGCACACACTCCCCATGTATCTCATTGTTTTATAAAAACAACGGCCATAGGGGATTAAGGCCTCCCTCTAATGGTCTCATTTTAACTTAATTACCTCTTTAAAGACTTTATTTTTAAAAACAGTCACATTCTAAGGTACTGGGTTTCAGGGTTTCAGCATAATGAATTTTGAGGGAACACAATTAATCTCACAACACTACCAAAGGCTGCGAGGCAGGCATATAGTACTTCATTTTTCTTAAAAACATTCTGGTAAAGTAAGTAGAGATGATTACATGATTTCACATGTGAAAATCTGTGCTGCCTATTGTTACCTCAAAGATTCCAGATTAGTAATCTACATGTTTTTAGTATATGTACTACCAAAACAAGCACACTAATCTGCATGCTTTAATAATAGTTAAAAATAGTATAATTTTCATAATAATAGCAAAAGAGATCATTGGAAATTGATGCAAAGTATAAAGATTTGACATTATTTAAAAATATTATTTGTTATATCTCTACATCCCTTCCACTCTTTCCAATGAATACTTTCACTTTTTAAAATAAAAAATTAGAATTATATTGTACTTAATGTCTTGAAAGTCTCCTGTCTATTTCACGATAAATCACAAACATTTTCCCATGATATCAAATATTTTGCTAAAATAAAAATATTTAATATTTGCATAGAATTATATTGAATAAGTGCTTAATAATTTTATAAATCTCATCTCAAGAAGTAAAAACAGAATATCATTGGTCTTTTAATTTTCATTCATCATTTATTTAATCAATAGTTAATTTGGATACCTTTCATATATTTATTGGCTCTTTATATTTCTATTTCTGTGAATTGCTTATTAATGTTCTTCTCAGGAGGCTTCTGATTTCTCCTCTCAATGATGGATCTGGAAGACACCTGCTTTTAATCTCCAATCTTAAAAATATGAATCATTATGTATAACCCATTGTTCTATCTAGGTATTCATACTTTTTGTACTGAATTTTAATAGTTCTTTGTAGAGTAGGGATATTAACACATTGTCTGTAATATATGTTGTATTTTTCCAGTAGGTTCATTGCTATAATTTTATTATGGAAGTAATTTAGTAATAATTCACTTTGTCTTGCAAATAGTATCCCTGAAAATATCTATCAGAGTGAACCAGTTAGTCTTCTTTTGCCACTCACTCTACCTTGTGATGATTTTGCATGAAATTTTATTAAGAAATTTAAAGTAATACTATATCATGTCTGTAGCTAATATTTGAAGTTGACAAGACATCTTTACTAGCCTTCCAGATTCCCTGTCTTTTTATATGCTTTCCATCTCATGTACAATGGCTAAAGACAAGAAGTATCATTCCACTGGCACTGTATTAACTCTGGAGTGTGGAGACTATTTACATTCAACCATTTATTTTTTCAACCTTATGGGTTATCTACTTTTTGTCCTTCTGAGACTGCTGAGATATATAAGTTATTCAAAGGTATCCCTTCCTGAAATCTAGAGATCAAATACAAAGCATCCAGAGACTTTTTTTCTGAAGAGAAATAGGATGCCTTAACTACTTTCTCTCAAGGTTTCCATCTTTTTTTTTTTCTCTCTTCCAGATGTGATCTCTGCCATACTACATGGCTTAAGTTTTTGTTGGAGAGATCACTTCTGACCATTTTTGAGAACTTCAACTTCTCAAGAATTTATAGACTTCTTTCTCTACCTCGCATCACATACTTGCATTGTCTAATAGATTGTTGTGTCATAGTAATTTATTCTCATGTAGCAGAGGCACCTATTTTTTCAAATTTCTGCCACCATAGGTTAGTTTTACTTGTTTTTCAACTTTATATAAACATAATCATATGGTAAATACCTTCTAGTGCCTGGTTATTTTTATCAAGGTAATATCCGTAATATTCATTCATGTTGCTTTGTATTGTTCATTTCTTGTTATTGCTGATGAATAATCCATGACATGAAGAAAACATAGTTGTTTTTTTTTTCCTAGATAATTATATTTGGGTTATTTTTTTGTTTTTGGTTATTTTGAATAAAGATGCTATGAACATTCTTGTACTAATCATTTTTTTTTTTATATTTTTTGTTGTTGTTGTTGGGGATATAAACCTAAGAGTAGAATTACTGGATCATAGTGGAGGTATATGTTTATTTTATTACAAGCTGTCAGTCAGTTTTGCAAAGTGGTTGTTATCATTTTATACACTAACCAGGAATATCTGATGGCTCCTGTTGTTTTATATCTTCTAGGAAAACATCCTTCCTTTAAGGGAAAACAGATGCAAAGGTATAACTAAACAAGTTATATTAATTCCTGTCATTTAAACTATGAAAGTTGATATGGATATTTTTTTTTCTCTCATTCTGTGTAATGTAAGACTTTCAAGTTAATGTTATCATTTGCTCACATATTGAGCATTAACACTTCTCTCAGTTCTTTTATCTTCCCTTCCTCCTGTGAGACTATAAAATCAGGAGTATTACATTTAAGCTATTTTCATTTTAAATATGCTTAGTATAATACAAGGTCCATGTACAATTTTAAGTTCAGCTGATGGAGTAAGAGTATATATTAAGAAAAAGTTATATATAAATTAAGAACTGACCATTGACAATCCATATTTTTCTGAGACTTTCTTTTCTATTTTCTTATTTTTCAGAGTCCCTATGGAACAATTTGCATTAACACATATAACATTCTGTGTCAATAGTACATCACTTACTTTATATTAAATCAGAAGAGAAACATTTGAGTTACCATTCTACTTTAATGATACTATCACTAGCCACCTGGGTACTCTAGTTATAAGAAAATGGTGACCTTAGTGTTTACTAAGATCTATGCCGATTATTTCAATAAAATAAATTAATGGATGAATGAGCATGTTAGGTCTGGAAGCCTTGGGTGGGAAAAGGAGGGCTTTTTTCTTAGGTTGGATATATTATATACATATCCAGGAGTTTTTGAAATAATGCTTGTTCTAAAAACATTAATTTCTTTCAATACATATGTATTTCTAAAAGTCACTGCACTATACATATCATGCACTAAAACTACAGGGCTCAATGGAAAAATAAAGATATCACACAACATTTAAAAACTTCATCTTAACCAATTTTTTCTGTAGTTTTTATTGCACAATTTATGTAGTGTCCTGATTTTTAGAGCACATATACCATGTAATAACATTGTAGCAGAACCGATTATATATACAGAATATA
>NW_011889065.1:572831-578152 GCF_000151845.1 Pteropus vampyrus
ACTTGCATTGTTCTATTTAATATTTTATAAGATGTTTTGCAACTGCCAAATTCAATCTTTATCTAATAAGTAGGCAGTTGCAATCAATTTTAGAATATAAGCAGTACAACTTGGAATGATCTCTACCCATTTTTTTGGAGGACCACGCTTCAAATAATCTTGTTCCCTGCAGGAGACAGTTTATTGTCAAATGTATAGTGAGTAGGGAGTGTTTACGATTTTAAACATGTCTCCATCATGGTTCTTTCCCTGCTGTTTTTCTGACAGCCTCAGTTGTTGGTTCTCTCTTTCCTGTGCTGAAAATAAACCCTGCATGGTGAGAAATCTGTGCAGCTTTGACAGCCCATTAAAGAGAGGGGATTACTTTATTTATAGTCCCAGATTTCTTGCAGTAAAATAAATATTTCCCCAAATTTGAAGACTAGACCAAAATTACAAACTACTTGTACCCTGTCATTGAAAACATCAATTTTTCAGAAAATTTGGCTTCCATTTTCCTAGAATCTATCCATTTACAAAATTTATTCTTTAGGATTCAACTTCTATGTAATAACTTTATACCCCATAGTTTTCTTAAATCAAAATACATAATATACTATTATGTCATTCTACAATCAACAGATGAATGTGTTTGCAGTAACTCCCTATAGAAATACTAATAATGAGAATTATAAACAGAATGCTCTCTGTATATAAGAGCTTAACTTCCATACATAACTATATGTTCTTTCATATTTTACCTAAGACTCAAATACCCTCATGAGTCATGCAGTCTGTGTTCTGTGGGAAGTAGATAGAGGTGATGATTAATATCTAATCCCCTTTAAAAGTACTAATAAGATTGTTGCTGGATCCTTTTATCTTACCGGATATGCAAGTGAGTAGTCTGAAATGGTTCACTATTTTTAGGCTTTTGGAACAATAT
Organism: Pteropus vampyrus; assembly: GCF_000151845.1. Classification (NCBI taxonomy): domain Eukaryota; kingdom Metazoa; phylum Chordata; class Mammalia; order Chiroptera; family Pteropodidae; genus Pteropus; species Pteropus vampyrus. The sequence goes on from NW_011889065.1 coordinate 573,757, forward strand.
CAACCACCTAAACTCTTCTCTGCTGCTTCCCTACCCCTGTAGCAGACAAAACAGACACAATCGTTCTTTATATCTGTCTCTGTCTCTCTCTTATAATATACCATTTATACTTAGATATACCTTAATCGAAATTAATGTCAGGAGCATCAATTACCCCCGTTGTTAGTTGCAATAATTTGTGTTCTACACTTGACTAGCTATTGAATAGATCTCATTTTTTTTCAGAGATTTAATTTTTTTGTTTAAATTTATATTTTCCTTGTCTATCATTCACATTTTGACATATTACTTTTGCTTCTATGACACTAACTTGTTATTTATATTTTAAATATGTTATTTTATGTAGCTACTTATATTTAAAATATTTTATCATTCAGTATTAACTCAATTGTGTATTGCTTTCCTCAAAATGTTATTTTTAAACATTTTATTTTTAAAGCAGTTTCAGCTTTGCAACACAATTGAGAGTTGCATACAGACATTTCTCATATACCTCCTGCCCCCACATGTACATAGCCGCCCTCATTATCAACATCACTCACAAGAATGGTACTTTTTTTTTTTTTTTTACCAAGGATGAACCTACATTGACACATCACAATCACTGAAAATCCATAGTTTACCTTAGTGTTCACTCTTGGGTTTTACATTCTTGGAAGCATCCAATATATCCTCCACTAGGTGAATAGACAAATAAACCGTGGTATATCCACACAATGGAATATTATTTATCACTAAAAAAAAAAAAATGAGCTATCTGCCATTTGCAACAACATGGATAGATTTTGAGATTATCATGCTAAGCAAAATAAGTCAGACAGAAACAGTTGAGAACCATATGATTTCACTTATACGTAGGATATAAAACTGAAAGCAACAAATGTGACAAACAGAGACTCATGGACATGGATAGTAGATTAGTGTTTACCAGAGGAAAGAGAGGAGAAAGGGGAGGTAGATAGGGGAAAAAGGGGTCAAATATATGTTGACAGAAGGAAATTTAATTTTGGGTGGTGAACACACAATGCAATATACATATGACATTATTGAATTGTACACTTGAAATCTATATGAAGTTATTAACCAATGTCACACCAATAATTTTAATAATAAAAATATAAATACATACATACATACATACATACATACATACATACATAAAATGAGCTATCAAATCATGAAAAGAAATGGAGGAAACTTAAATGTATATTACTAAGTGAAAGAAGTAAATCTGAAAAGGGTTGTATACTTTACTGTTCCAACAATATGACATCTGGAAAAGACAAAAATGTGAGGGACAGTAAAAAAATCAGTGACTGACAAGGGTGAGGAGGGAGGAGAGATGATAGGCAGAGATCAGAAAACTTTTATGGCTGTAAAAATATTCTGTGTGCTATTATAATAATGGATATACGCCACTATATATTTGTTCAAACCTATAAATTATTACCATTTTTATTGCATTCTAGCTATACTGTAGATATATCTCTTTATTAAGAAAATAAGAAAAAAATTCATTATATACTCATAGTAGGAAAAGTGGATGATGGAAGTTTGGCTATAAAGGTTTGCTACTGGGCTTGTAATCAGCATTAAGATTCTTAGATTCAGTTTGACTATTTAGCCTTTGAAAGGTATTATGACCTTATTTTTTTCTATGTCTTCTAATGGGGTAGGGAAGAGGTGGGAAACGTTGTCTCCCATAGTCTCTATGTAGTCTATCTTATTGTCTTATCACTATATTTTGAAAAAAAAAAAACATAAATAATAGATTGAATCTTAAAATTTAAATTTTGATTAAACAAAGAGAGCTATTTCAGTGGAAAATACTAACAGTAAACTCATTTGAAGCATGTGTATTTGTGCCTGTGGCTGAATGTGAGAAAAACTGACTAAAATATCAGCAGGTATGCAATGTGCTTTGAGATCTCAGCCATGTTTTCAAAATTTCTCTGTCACCATTACTCACTGAAATGGAAAGAGCATAGTTAGTGATTGAATTATGGTACTGCTACTTACAAGGGTACAGGACTGACAAGTTATTTAACCTCTAGGGCCTTAGTTTTGACCTCTCTAGAATGGGAATAAAAAATTTAAATATGCAAAATATGTAGCACAGTCTTTCCCTTCTTGTATATACATAAATAAATAGCCCGTAAGTACATAAATAAATAAATATTATTATGATATTAGTTGAATCTCAATAACAGGAGATTTTCAGGGACCAAAAGGGGTCAAGTTAAAGGGATCTTTCTTATTTCCCCAACTTTTTCTCAGTATTACTAGATTTGATAAGTAGTAGGAAAACAGTCATCAGTGAGAAAGAAGCAAATGAATAATCAAATTCTGTAAGCGTTCCTCTAATATTAGTAGGAAGCTTGTTTTGACTCTACCCTACATCTTAAATGGGCTTTCATAATCCAAGTAGAAGAAAATCAAGCTTAGACATGTTAAGAAGACACATTGTTAAGAACATCTCTGTTTTATTCTGAACATTTTATACTTCTCAACCTTTTGCTGTGCAGGTTATATTTTCTTTGTGTTTTCGACAGTGAGATTAAATTCTGACAGCTGTTAATGAGTAAATTCCAGAAGAATTAAATGTCAAGACAAAATCATGCATGTTGGAAAAAAGGCTAATTCAAGCCTAAGAAAACAGAAATAGCAATACAAACAATCTGGAAGCTTGTAAGAGAAAATAAACAATGCAAATGGTAATTTAGTGACTAGCATTCTTGCTAACAAATTCAACTGATAACATTATTTTCACGCAGAAAATTTATGCAAATTTTACTCCTCAAATAAAAATGGATTAAAGAACTTCTAGGCCTTGTTGATCATTCTGACCTATAAGTAAATCAAATAAAACAAAACAAAACAGAACTAAACAAAACAGAAAAAAAGAAAAAAAAGAAAAAGTACCAAAATTATAAATAACTTACATCTAAAATGATTCTATTCTAGATATTCCCAGACTTGAGAATTAAGGATTTCTTTAAAGAAATTTTAGAAACCAAGATTGTAGTTTAGTGAGTGCGCCTAGTGCTAATACTTAACGTAGCCCTTATTCTGTGTCACATTCTGTTCAAAAAGCTTTATGTTTCTTAACTCATTTAATCTTCATTTAAAAACCCAACAAGTAGGTATGATTATTAACTTCATTTTGCAGATGAGTATACTGAGGCCATCTGAGATAAATAATTTATTCAGGGTCACACGGCTGAGCGGCGGACCTATGATTCAGTCCCAGGCAAGCGAGCTTCAATGTCCATTTCTCTTAACCTTTATAAGTTGATGACTCTTTAGTCAACTGAAAAAAACATAGGTTTTATAATTTGAGATTTAATAAACAGTAAAAAACACAGTTCAGACTTATACTATTATAAATAAGTATTTTTCTAAATTAAAAAAAAAACATGAAAAGTTTGTATTGAGAATATAGCTTATAATGTTCCTTGGAACAGTAAAAATCTGTGAGATAAGAGTTTTTAACCAGCCTTTTCACAAAATGAATTACTTTAACATACAAGTTTTTTAAGCCTCACCTATATGTGCTAAACTTGCTGCGTAAGAGCCGAGTGATAGATAACTCATTAATACAAATTATCTAATGTGATAGTTGATGACTAAATAGTATTTAACATTTTGTTACTTTAAGCTAGCAGCAGACACCCGAACTTTATTCCTTTACAAGGTTATCCTAATTGAATAAACATAACATCACAGTTGATAAAATCTAAAAGTAAATTCACATATTAGATTATTTGTCTGTCTTTTTAAAAAAAACTATAAGAAAGGAAAGGCTGTTAAATATTGAGGGCATGAGTTTAGGGTGAAAACATTTTTTTTTTGTCCTATTTTTGTGAATCTAAAGTATGGTTTATTTAATTTATGTCAATAAGGAATTAATATTTTCTTCTTTAAAAATCTTAACATATTATGTCAGCTTTTTGAGAGTTATTATTTCACATAGACCCAGCAATACTCAGGCTACCTCTGTGAATGATCGACCTGATCAATACTTCCTCCATTACCTTTCATTACCCTCTCAACTCACTGCTACCTGTCCTCCTCTTTTAAGGCTTTAAGTGGCACAGGGTGACTTGATCTGAGAGCCCAGATAGATATAGGTATGGTGTGAGAGATGATGCCATATATGAGAAAAAATTCTAAACAAGAATTGAATGTGACACTGGGCCTTGAAACTTTACTAAGAATGGGGATGAGATTAGGATAAAATTCCAAATGAGAGATAAAGGCAGTTCTCATTTTGCTTTTGTTGTTAGGTTATTAAACAGAGTCCCACCATTTAGAGGTGGAAATCCACCATAGATCAAACCTAGTTTCTCAAGTTGAAACAATGAGATGTGTCTTGACCTAAGATTTGTCTGGGGAT
>NW_011889065.1:578447-616690 GCF_000151845.1 Pteropus vampyrus
TATAATCATATATCAAATACCACTGAGGCTGTAATCAAAAACATGAACAGAAATTTTATGAATACATAGCAAAATAATTAACCAAAAAAGAAAATCTTAGCCTCAAGAGCAATTAAGTAAGTACAAATTAGAATCACTCTAAAGTAACATTATATGCCTATTAAATCACCAAAGTATATAAAACTTATTCAAGTCAATTTTGACCAAGCTGTAAAGAACCGATTTCACTAATACTTTGCTTGGAACAAGGACAGTTGGTGAGTGTCCTGAAACATTTAACAAGCTATATAATTAGTTATTCTCTTGACCTGGCAGATCCACTCTGAGAATAATCTCAAAGAAGTAAAAAATCAAGATAATTTTATAAGGAGGCTTAGAACGATATTATTTAGTTAGAAAAAAATAGTAATAGTTTGTTTTCCTGTGTATAAAAGATATAGATATCGAAAAAAAAACATGTAAAACAATATATATAGTAGGGTAGTACAGTATAATGAAATGAGTTAATACCAGTGAACTGACTTGATAATGCCTAGCTAAAGTGATGAAAAATATTATAATAATGATGATGATAACACAATCTGTGTAAAAAACTAAAATAAAATGATAATAACTAATCTATATGTAGAAAATTATATCATTCACAAGAATGATACACATCAACATTGAGAGTAGCACTCACCTCTGGGAAAGCAGAAAGCAGGAAAGAATAAAGAGTGGGATTTTAGCTGTATTGCATTTTTTTAATTGAGAGAGATGAAACAGATTTAGCAAAATGTTAATATCTATTCTGGATATAGCTTACAAGGGTGACTGTTTCATTACTTTTTATAGTTTTCTATATATCTGAACATGTCAATATTTAAATTTTAATTGAATAAAAAGTAATCGTGCTTATAATAAAAATTAAACAATGCAGAAATGTATAAATGAAAAAAAACAATCTCTTGAGCTTTCATCACTTAAAGATATGATTGTCAATATTTTAAAGTTTGTGTTCTAAGTCTTCCAGAATAGTTTCAGATATATATTATCTTATTTTTTACAAAAGTGAGATCATACTATTTATGTTCTGCTTTTATCACTTAATATATTATGAACATATCTTTTCAAAACCAAGAAATAGTTCCCTTAACTTTCTTTTCGATGAATATGTAGCATTTTATCATACGGATGCACTATATCTTATTTAACTAATCTCTCATCGTAGTCCTATTTTATTTCTCTTTATTAAAAGCAATACTGTATGAACATCAAAACTATCACTTTGAACATTCCTTAAATCTTCCTTTAGGTCAAATTATTATGAATGAAATTTCCATGTCAAAGGGCATGAACATTTTTAAGTCTTCATGAACACAGTGTAGAGTCCAAAAAGTTTTGGATTGTAGCCAACATCGGGTATTTTCATACCTTTCAGGCTTTTCTAGCTTAATGGAAAATCTAGTTTTAATTTGCATTCCTTTGATATTAGTCCTTCAGCTTGATCAGAATGTAAAGATGAATTAGACATGATGTCTGTCTGCGAGGAGCTAACCCAGATAACTTGGGTACAACTTAGTAAATGTTAAGATAATCATATAATTTCAATATAACATAATTTATACTTTCTATTTTATACTGCCGCTCTCCTTGCTTCTGGATGACAAAATGTTACAAAGATACTATAAGACAGACCCACCCCAATCTGACAATGAAATGTTAATTGAAAATCCATTTGTTAAAGAATTCCAAGAGATGTGCAAATGCTAAACATGACCCCATTAACATTTCAACATTTTTTTCACTGTCTGTTTTTTTAAGTCTCCTGGTTGTAGTTTTCCTGATGCATCCTGATTAAGTCCTGGTGAAGGGTGTTTTGTGGGGGAGACTGTGAGTAGAAGCCAAGTGGAAAACAACAGATGAGGGTAAGGTTTGTGATCAGGCATTAACTACCCTGGACTTGCCTAAGGAGCAAGCAATAAACAGTGACAATGGCAGTTGCCACAGCTGTGTAGACTACCCTAGACTTTGAAATGTCAGTTACCAGAACAGTCTCTAATACCAGCCGCCTTGTACTGAGCAACCCATCATGGCTTTTTCTCTACATTCGTTGCCCTATTTCGTTCACGTAATTCTGTGACCTAGTGATTATCCCCATTATTAGACATGAGAAACAGCAGCTTAGAAGTATTTTGACCCCGCTATCTAGTAAGCGACTTATAAAATTAGGATTTTAAAGGACATTTGCCTGACTATAAAGCCTCTTTTTGCCATGTAGTAGTACTAGTAGTACAATAGATAACCTAGGCAAACCAGACTGTCATCTTGTCCAAATTACAGGACTAGAATCTTATTATGCCTCTCCATTTCCTAGCTGTCAAAATCTGATTTTTGAATTTTGTTTTTAGTGGCTTTGAAGACAAATTTTTAATTTTTCACAAAGACTTTTGACTTACTCTGAGTTTCGGTGTTTTATTTTTGTGGTGCCCATGAAGTTAAAATTGAAGCGATGCGATCTGAGTTAATCAGAGCAGCCCCGCCTTCACTTTATTAACTCAATCACTGTTCATTGAAGGATCTGCATCTCTGCTTTTTACATTAAAGATAAGTCTGTGGCATTGAGCTGAAATGACAATTTGCAATGTATACTCTGCCACAGGTTGCCAGGCAATAATTCATTAGAAATAATAAAACGGCATTGCCTCCTTTAAAAAGTATTCAAATTTCCAGATGAGAATAAAAAATAATTAAAAGTAGACTGATATAGGCAGATCAACTTTAAATATTGGGCTGAATAAAACGAATAGTAATAGAAAGATGATTCACATATCTCTCTTATTATAAGAAGCCCTGAAATGATTTCATTATATAGATGATAAAACAGGGAAAAGGCACTCACACAAATGTGAAATCCTCAAACTCCTCAATATTGTTTTCTAATGCCCTGAGTCTGGGTTACATGCTGTTCTCATCTATGACAGCCTCACTGAGGAAGGGCATCCTTATTTGTTTTTTAAAACACTCCAGATGACGTTAATGCAGAGTCAGGGGTGAGTACCGCTGCAATAACGTACATACAGCGTTATGTAAGTTTTGGATGTCAGTGGATGCTGCCTGATTCTAGGCTGTAAGAACGCGCAGACTCACTTGCAATCCGGAAAAATCTGAACTGTTGCCTGAAAAAACCTTGACTGTCTGAGGGTTTGAATAGGAGAGAAAACACCGCAAGATCTGGAGATATCGTCCCCTTGTGGTTGATTTTAAAATTACAACAGAAAGTGGTGCAAATAGTCTATTTTGGGAGTTAAATGTTTAGGGTTTTTTTATTATTATTATTTTTTAACAGATTTAGTGGTTACAATTTATTCAAAAAACACTTAGTTTTAAAAGACTAACTTTTAAGTCCTAATAGGATTTTCCAGTTGGCATTATTATTTAAGCTTCATTTTAATTTCAGCAAGCTGCTGTCACAAACTCAGAGGTCAATTGTTTAAAGTATGTAATTCCTCTCTTCTTGTCAAAACAGCTGATGGTTCCCTCCTCTTTCCTCATCGAGAGGCAAACCAATCAAACTTTTGTCGTAATCATTCTTAAGCAATTAGTTCACCTATGTCTTTGTCTTGTATGACATGATGTCATTTTTTTCATGATTTGAACTTGATACTATCTTTCTCCTTGGCATTTTGTTTATTCTTTTCCCACTATTTTTAAATTGTTATTTTTTTTTATTATTTTGGCTCTGGAATGTACTTCTTTATGACTATTTAAAAATGTATTTCAAACTAAATTGGGCCAAGTTAGTTCATTTTTTAAAGTTGCAGACATTTCTTGTTCTAGTTAAGTTTTGTCACATAGTTCTGGACAATATCTCAACTTCCAAACATAAACAGATACATGCAAGTGCAGGGTTCTGGTCTATTACATTTTCTGCAGATTCAATTTAATGAAGCACAATTTGAAACATTCTTATTAACATAATCTGAGCATATAATCTAAGTGGGCATTTCAGTTTCTATAAAATAATTTTTCTAATGGGTGAACATCTGGCAATTTTCTCCTATTATTTAAGCTCCAGTGGACCAGACTTTGAAAAAGATAGATTATGCATAGGGTTCCGAAAGTCACATCAAAATATGTCATTTTCTTAGTATATTTTGTCTGCCTTGACTTTTCCATTACTTCAGTTGAAATCTTTACACACTTCATTTTTTTAGCCTTAAAATTTATGATATTGATGGATAATCAGCTGCTGTTAATCAGCTGCTGTATTCTTCATTAGAAATGGGTCTTCTCAAAAGCAGGTGTAAACAATAGATCCAACATACAAAAAGATGACTATGAGAATCTGCAGCGATGGGAGCTAGTAACAGGGATTCTCCAGATAGCTATTATATAGTGGGTTTAAGGAACAATCAGAATTCCTGGAGGAGATCAAAAGACTTTAAGAGAGAAGTATTTGGGACATTGATAATAATAAAATATAAAATGTGTCTGAATGTATTGAGAGAATATTTATATAATCAAGGAAGGGTGCTGGTTGAGGTGAAGAAAAGTATAACATACACAAATCAAGACAATAACTCAAACAAAACCAAAACCCCTTGATCAGGGAGGAAAGCATAATCAAAGACTAGGCTATAAACTTGGGTCGAGACCAGCTTTAACATAGTCAAAATAATAAACACTGATTTATTTATTTATTGAACTGATTTATGATACAATAGTGATAGAATGCAACTAATATTGGGGAATGAGGATAAATGTGTTTATATGTAGAGAATGTGGTATAGGGTTGGTGAAATAAAGTTGAATCTTCATCATCCAAAAGAGAGTCATTAGATAATGCTGTCAATAGGAAGGGTCCAATCAGGAGAGAGGAACACTATTTATTTGAATAGACAGAATTTAAAATAATTTGTTAAACTAGGTATAAAGTTGTTAACCAGTTAACTGACTGAAAGAGTCAAAGGTTAATTCTAAGGTATCATGGAAATAGCAAATAAAGGAAGTAACTTTCACCCCTAAGGCTGGTGGAACAGAGGGAAAGAGGCTGACTGATTAAAACTTCAAAGCTTAGAGGAAGATTTACCCCAACGGAATGAAACTCAAACTTCTGAGGAAGAGGTACTTCTCTGCCAATGTCAGTGTCTCTGAGCTTAAAGTTATAGTCCTTGTAGGTGTTGTGTAAGTGGGCCGATCAAATCTCCCCCTCAAGAGAGTATTTGCTATGGAATACATTTGGCAGAACACATTTGACTTTATCTTAGAGCCTTCAGTAGAAGGTCATCTCAGACTGGGATACAGCTTTGAGAAAGTTCTTGGCCAAAGGTTGTTGGCAGAGGGGTCTTGCATTGGTCAGCTAGTCAGAAATGATGAGTTCCTATACCACTATCATGTTAAGTCATTGGCTGAGAACTGTATAGGAAGCCCATATCCTGCAGCACTACATTATAATTCCTTCCAAGATATTAAATAGGCAAGTAGATATATGAGTCTGGTGTCCATAGAATTCATTTCAATTGGAGATATCAATTTGGAAGTTGTTAGGACATATGATATTTAGCATCATGGGAATAGAGTTATATAGAGAGAGACTATTGAGTTCTGCATTGGAGCAACTATTGAAATAGGAGGGAAATCAGCATGGTGTGATGTCGGAAAGCCAGAGAAGAATGGAGTGGCCCACTCTGTCAAGTGATGATAAGAAGTGGAATAAATAAAGGAGAAAAAAATGATCATTGAGTCAGTTGATAAAAGATTAAAGGAAACTATAGACCATTTTTTGGAGAAGCTTTGATGTAAAGGTAATTTAGATGTATCTAGAGAGAGACTGGGGATCAAAAGTGTTTTTATTTTTCGTGTTTTTATTTTTTTTTATTTAAGAAGAGATATCCTAGAATGTGAGAACAAGTTTGTTAATGGATGGGGATGATCCGGTAGGAGGGAGAAATATATGAAAAGAGGTGGAATAATTAACAGAGAAAAAAAATTATAAAGAAAGAGAAGGCAAACTGTAGGGCTAGAGTCCTTGAAAAAAATACCAGGGGCTCAGGATCCAGATCACAAATGGAGTGGGTGATCTTATTTTGGACTTGATATCTTTCATTGTAACAAAAAAAGAAGTCACAGTATATAAGCACAGATGTAGACAGATGAGGAAATATGATGTTGGAAGCTTGCAGATGTTTTCTTGTAATGGTTGTTTTCTTAGTAAAATGAGAAGTAAAAAAAAAAAAAGAAGTGTTAAAAATTTGAGTAGAGAGGAGAAAGAGATAATTAATAGTCTTGGGAAACCTAGAATATTGCAGAACTTTTCAAGTGTACCTATTTTATGTTCAAATATTTCATTGACTTTGGAGAATCATTTTACAGAGGTGAAATTAAAGCTTGGAAGGTCAAATGTTTTATCCAGGATTAAACATGTAGGTAGTAGCTGTATTTGAGTTCAGGTCCCTTGTTTCTTATTTCAGTAGTTTCTGATCAAACATTTCTGTGTGTTTCACTTGTGTGTTCATAATGGTATATCCTTTCCAGGTGCTCAAACTCTTGTTTAGAATATACTTTTTCATGTGGAGGAGATTTCTCCCAATGCCCTACTCTGAAGCATAAGCAGGCTTGTAAAAAAACAAAAATCTTTCTCTAAAGAGTGGTTCGGTAAGCAGAAATGCTACAATAACTTACCCCCAAATGTATTACAAGCACAAAGTAAGCAATAGACATCAGAACTGGACTTCATCTTGAAACTAATGAGTAAACAGATATTTTAAGGGTTGTGGGTTTTACCATTATTGACTAGTATTAAATCATGTATGAGGACAACAGGATGTAAGACAAAAAAATTCTAATAAGTAAGGGGAGATAAACATTTACTATCTCAGAGTTATTCTGTGTTTGGGAAGGACATGTTCTAAAAATGCGAATTAGTGCATGCAATAAAGTTTATACTGGGTTTGCAAGGATTAAGAGGAATAGAGGAAGACATTTTAAGGTAACAAGAGACATAAAAATCACATCATATCAAATTCTTATTTAATAGATGAGAAATATGAGACCAAAAAATTTAAGAATGTTCAGGAAGGCCACAAAAGCTAATTAGGGAAGGAACTAATTAGGGAAAGAGAGAACGAGGCAGCAAAAATTGAGCTGGAGATAAGGAGAAATAGATGAAGATAGAGTTTGAGACAATTGTGTTAGAGAGACATAGAGACATAGAGAGAGACACAAGAGAGTCCCTAGTCTATTTTTTTAGAAGAAATAGAATTAGATAGGCATTTATGGGTATAAAGAGGACTTTCTCAATAAAGAAATGAATCTGGCTCATTCATAGTATGAAAACCAGCAAGTTCTTAGGAGATGAATTTTGTGGCTGCCAAACTAATTTTCTACTATGCATACAGGATGGAGATTTGTATATTGGATGTTAATATGGTTATCCTTATTGCAATATCTCAGGCATGCCAAGCTGCTCAGAGAGATGACACGGCTGGTAGCAGAGATATTTACGTGAGGTATTAATTGGAAGTTATATGTTCTTTCATTTTCAGAAGTACATTGTGGAAGTATAGTACATGGTTTTCAGTCATTCTGGAGAAAGTCTGCTTCCAAAGCAGCAAACGAACATGCGAATATGATTATTGACAACCAACTGTCAATAAGTAAGGACTGTTGAATAAGGACTGTTGAATTCAGTTTATTTCTGAAGTTGTAGGTTATTCAGAAGCTTATGGAGAGCAAATTACAAATATTTTTTTTTCTTTTTCTCATGTTCAGACCAGAGCATTTCATCAAATGGCACACAATGTTATTTTTCCCTATTTTCATAAAGCATAAATAATGTGTTCTTTTCAAGGAAAGCTAGGACTAATTAATATGTTCCCTGAAAAATGTACTCAAATGAATGACATTTTCATCATAATATGATAACTTGAATACATTTAGTATGTCATTAATTCTTCAAGTGTAATGCATCTTTAAAGAATATTTATTTCTTTTAGGAACTCTTATTATGCTGTTCAGGCACACATATTAAATTAACCACTTGTTTTCATTCAAAGTGATAGTTAATAAATAATGAACAGTTTAGATTTTGAAGAAAGGTTTGTTTGTTTGTTTGTTTCTCAACACTTGCATTCATGGCATGTCTGAAAAGTCAAGGCATATGTTTGTGACTCTAGCCCTTTAATTCCTCTCCTCTCCCAATTTTAGTCTACTCTATCAGCTAGTTCATGGCTTTATTGCCATCCCCTGCTTATTTGGACCTCATGTTTAAATGCTTTACAAACACTCTGTGGAACTCCTTTAATTCTCTCATCCCTTTGTCCTATTGCCCACCTCCAGAAAGAGTCCAAGATGCCGATTGAATAAATTCAACTACTTTTTCACCAACTCTTTTTTAAGGTTTTTAATTTAGTTAGTTAGTTTGTTTGTTTTGGAAAATCATTCCAAAACTCAATAGCTTATAAAAATGACCTATTATTTAGTTTCTGATTCTGAGTGTTGGCAATTTTGTCCAAGCTCAGCTGAGAGCTTCTTCTGTCCTTTACTAGGCTCCCTCATGCATTTGAGATCAGCTTCACATCTGGGAGATAACCCTGCTTCTAGGTATTGGCTGGCTCTCAACTGGAGTAATGGAGGGTGAAGGGCAACTAGACCTTATGTCTCTTATCATCTTTCAGAATAGCCTGTACCTGTTCACTCGATTGCAGCAGGGTTCCAGGAGGGAAAGTGAAACTCTACAAAGTCTCTTCAAGTGGAGAAATAGACTTCACCTTTTGATGGAAAGAGCTGCAATGTCATGTTTGAAGGGACATGGGTATAGATAGGAGTGGAGGTTTGAGGCCATTTTTACAGTTTGACACTGCACTGAAAATTGGAACTACTACAAATAAGTGATCTCTAAATTCGACTTGTTTTCCCCTGCTGCTTAGCAACACTTTTGCTTATTTCTAGACAGCTTCTGATCACACTTCCCAAGGCTGCATGTTCAAACCTTTACCATTCTTACTTCACTTTTTTCTATGTCTCTCACTCACAATATACTGCAGCAAACTCTTTATATCACAGAGAAAACAAAGATACTTAGTTGAAAACCCCATCAACTTACATTTACTTCTAAATTTAATTAAAATATAGTCATATTATTTAATTATACTATAGTAATTTCTCTCCTGCCTCCGAGGAAAAAGAATGTATCTTTTTGTCTGAAACTAAGTTAGCTTATAGTCTACATCCCAAAGCTTCTTGCATTCTCCGTCAATATTCTCCTTATTCCTTTGTATCAGTTTGATCTACTGCTTCTTTTCTCTCTAATTTACCAATGTGCTTAAATCTCCTTCATCTTAAACTCCCATGAGCCTACATTTCTTTAACTATAGCCTTTCCTATCTCAGCACCAGTACAAAAGATCTTGAAAAAGAAATCTATCAGAAACACAATGTGGTAAAATGGGAAGAACATTATTTTTGAAGCCAGAAAGAGAGACTGGGAAAGAAAAAGTGTGAGTTTATTCTTTATACTTCTAGCAGAAGGATAGAAATAGACTGATGTTTGTGAATACCGGCAAAGTTTTCTCAATAAAGAAATTGGTTTGGCCTCAGGGCTCCCTAAATGAATGACCTCTCGTGCATTTTTTTAACCTCTCTGAGACTGATTTTCAGTATCTGTGAAGTGCTGTTAGTAATATAACTGATTGATCTTTAATGAGTATATATTTGGGGAGGGGACATACATCAGGCACATGATATGTAAGATTTAACAGTATTAGCATCTACAAGATGATTAGAATATGGCTTCTTCAACAACTGTATGTAAACTATTCTTAAGAAGGTCATTGGTACCTGCTAAATGTCAAAGCCAGTGGCTTATGTTTAGTTCTCATTCAACTTGACCTCTCTGCAACATTTAATACTGTTCGATTTCTTTTCCCTTCAAGAAATTCCCCCCTTGTTTTTCATATAGGGTACTATTTTTGGTTTTCCTTTAATGACTCCGACCATACATTTCAATTAATTTTGTATGTTACTTCTCATTGCTAATTCCTCAAATTTTGGAGTTTCCAGTATTCATAACTGGGTTCTCTGACCACACATATACTCAACTCAGGTTATCCAAATTGTTCTCATGGCTTCAGTTATGATCAACAAATAGATGGCTCTCCAAACAATAGCTCACACCTTATACTAAGTTCTACACTCATATATCCAAGTGTTTACTTTGCATCCCCAACTATTTCAAAAGATATTTTGACTTAATATACCTAAAATAGAAGAAATTATCTTCTATTCTAAATATTTTTTAAATATTCTTGTTATTGCCAACTTTTATTCTCTAAGTTGAATATTAGTATTATTTTACAAAGTTCTTTCTACTACTCCTCCCACCACCACCACAAATTGTTGTTGAGATTTGGATTAGAATTAATTTTAACAAATTACTTGGTTAAAATTGGCAAGTTTTCAATATCCTTTCTTCAGATCAAGAGAATTATCTTTTCTTAAAATTCAACAATCTTGTTGACTTCATCTGTTTAATAATTGCCTTTTGAACTTTTTATTATATTACACATTGGATCTCCTGAAGCAATTCTTCATGCCTCACCATCTTGTTCATTATATACATCTATTTATACTTTTTGTCTGAATTCTTAGGAAAGATCTCCAGGTACATCTCTATTTCAATGTTTAGTTTTATGAAACATCCAATTTGCTGTTCACTGTATCAACCACTTGTTTAAATTCTTGGAATTATAGAGCTCATTGTGGTTATGTCCTCAGATGAAAACTGGTCTAATGACTTTCTGAATGGCAGGTATATGTTAACCTTCTTGAAGCTGCTCTTTCATACCTATAACAATCCATTGATCCGCTTCCTTGGATGTGTCTCAGCTTAGGAAATTTGAGAAAATATACTTTTCATTTTCAGACATTTGCTTTCATTCACCAAAAACAAAATATTAGAGCACTTGTGCAAAATGAGAAATATAGATATAGATATCTATATCTTTATAGAGATATCTATATGTAGATATCTCTCTATACATGGCATTATTTTTCAAATTTAGAATATACAATAATTGAGATGTATAATGATGAACAACAGAACAATCAATCAGCAATTGGTGCTGAAAATAAGTTTACATAGCAATTTAAATCAGTGGTAGAAAGAAATGGCAACATTTAAATGGTTGAATAGAGTGGAAACAATACAGTTATAATTATATTTCATACTGTATGTATCAAAATATATTACACATAGATTAAAAGTTTAAATCTGAAAAAGTGAAACCATAAAATAGCAATAAGAATATATAGGCACATATTACCTTATCTTGAGATAGAGTTGGGATTTCTGAGGGTAAAGCCAAAGCAAAATATTGTTAAAATTGTATTGTAAACATTCGAAGCTATTATTTGTGAGGATCACTAAAGGAAAATTAAATGCTATTAAAGTGCAAACACTATTTACTTACAAGACAGATATATTGTTGATATCCCAATCTGTAACTAAAAGATGACTATATCATTAGAAAACATGAAACAAAGATCCTGAGCAAAATAAGACATCTAAATAAGAACAAACAGAAAAATTCTTTATTTTATTAGTTATAGAAGGTATTGTTAGTTGCTTATCAAAGCTTGTTTTCATTTTTTTTTCTTGAGCGCAAAGATAAATTATATTTAAAGCATTCTCTGAAATTGGGTATGGTCATGTGACTAATATCTTTATGGAATGTGGGCAGAAATGATGTTTGACTCTTTAAATCCAAACCTACGGAGGATAAGTAGCAGTTTTATATCAGTGTCAACATTTAGTTTATTTTCATGTTTTGTTTTGCTTAAAGGTTGCTTTGCTATAAACAATTTTTCTTCCATAGTCTTTTCCCCTTTTGGTCGATTATAATAGCAGCACCCAGGGTAAACTTAGAAGTTGAGTATTGAATGTGGAAGAGCCACAAGATGGTAGGAGCCTGGGTCCCTGAAATCATAAAAAAAGAAGACCTAACCACTGTCTAGGAATACCCAACTTGTACTATTTTTTTTTTTGTGAATGAAACATTATACATGTGAGTCCTATGCCTTTTATCTGAAGCTTAAGTGACAGAATTATATGTAATCATTGAACATTATGTTTTTTGAGGAATATAATGATATTGATTAACATAAAAATGCTCTTGAAATCGTAAGTTCTAAAGCTTTAGGCAGAATTCAAAAGTGACCCCAGAAGAAAATTAGAAGCATGGTACTGTGAGGGATCTCCCAGATCTCTCCCCTTGAAATAACTAAGCGATGAATATCTACAACGCAACAAATAACACCCAATCTGCAAACAAACATGTCTGGAAGATTTAGGCATCGGAAGGTAGGCAAACTGTGTGGAGTCTGGGAGGCAGATTAGGAGAGAGAAGCAAAAAAGTTGCAATACACAGTCAATGCTATCTGCAGGAGGAGGGGGAAAGGAGAATTTGCGACCAGTTCTTGGCTCTTTGAAGCCCTGAATAATAGTTGCCTGAGTGATCAGCATATTCTACACAGTGGACCACAGGGATCAGAGAAGAGAGCTAGGTGAAGACTGAGGGCAGAGGGGCAACAACTGTGGCTTAGCAACTACCATTGCCAAGTGGAAGTCAAGGAAGGAGTGAAACCAAACATTCAAACTATTGAAAGAAATAAATTATCAGTCATGAATAATATATCCAGCAAAACTTCCTTTTAGATATGGAGATATAAAGACCTTTCCAGACATACAAAAGCTGAGGAAATTTTCCAACACAAAGTCTGCATTATAGGAACTATTGAAGGGAGTCATTCTACCTGAAACAAAAGTACAAAAAAAAAAACCCCACAAAACTATGAATAAGATGACTAAAAGGCAGAGAGAAGCAGGAAAGTGCAACCCTTATTAAGAACAGAGTATTATAAATTTAAATATTATGTAATGGTTAAAGGCCAAAAAAAAAAAAAATCTAAAAAGAGAAGAATATAACATCTACTGCAACTTAAAAATGAATGTACAGCATAAACAGAAATAATGTGAGAAAACAAAAACAGGAAAAGAGAGGGAATAAAGATCCAAATCTGCAAAAGGTAATGAAGATAAGGCATATGCAGAAGAAAATGGACTACTATATATATAGCTATCCATAAACTTAATGAAAACCACACACTAAAAATCCAGAACTGAGACACATAACATACAAAAAGAAGAAACGGGGGAATGCCATAAAACATCACCAAATTAAAATAACAGACAGAAATACAAGGACATAGAAAAAATGGAGACATTGAGTTACTAGGAAACATAAGATGAAATGGCTATAGGAAAATCTCATATTTCAATAATCATCCTTAATGTAAATGGACTAAACTCACCAATAAAAAGACACGGAGTAGCAATTTGGATAAAAAAAAAATCATATGCTTCCTTTCTAGAGATACATCTCAGATGCATGGACAAATATATACTCATAGTGAAAGGATGGGAAACAATACTCCAAGAAAATGGCATCCCCAAAAAAAGCAGGTGTAGCCATACTTATATCTGATGAAATACTCTTCAAGATAAAAAAGTTAACAAGAGACAGTAACGGATATTTCATAATGACAAAGAAGACCCTACATCTGGGAAGATGTAACACTTATCAAAACATTCTCTCAATCAGGAAGCACCAAATATATAAAACAACTATTAAAAAAACTAAAGGGAGAAATTGACAAAAACACAATCAGAGTAGGGAACCTAAATACCCCACTGTCAGCTATGGATAGATCATCCAAACAGAAAGTCAATAAGGAAATGTCATCTTTAAATGACACGTTTGAGCATTTGGACATAAGCAACATTTATAAAGGCTTTCATCCCAAAACAGCTGTTTATACATTCTTCTCTAGTATGCATGGGTCTTTCTCAAGGATAGACTATATGTTGGGACACAAAACTAGCCTAAACAAATTTAAGAAGGGTGAAATAATACCAAGTATATTCTCCAACCAGAGTGCTTTGAAACTGGAGATCAACTGCAAAAAAAAAAAAAAATTGAAAAAAATAAAACAAATACATACAGATTAAACAACCTGATACTGAAGAACTACTGGGTCATAGAAGAAATAAAAGGAGAGATCAAGATATACATTGAAACAAACGAGAATGAGAGCACAATGCATCAAAGCTTTTGAGACACAGCAACAGCAATCATAAGAGAAAAGTTCATATATTACAGGCCTATCTCAAGAACAAGAATAATTCCAAATAAACAATCTAACATTACATAGTTAAAAAAAAAAAACTAGAAAAAGAAGAACAAATAAAGTCCAAAGTCAGCAGAAGGAAGGAAATAATTGAAATTAGAACAGAATTAAATGAAAATCACATGATATCACATATATGTGGAATATAAACTTAAAAGCAACAAATGAACAGGATAAACAAACAGAGACTCATGAACATGGACAATAGACTAGTGGTTACAGAAGGTGAGTGACAGGGAGGAGGGAGGAGGTAGATGAGGTAAAGGGGATCAAATATGTGGTGGCAGAAAGAAATCTAACTATGGAAGGTGAACACATAGTGTAAATGTATATATGCCTTACTGTTAAAGTGTACAGCTGAAACTTATTGGATTTTGTTAAGCAATGTCTCCATAAAGCAAATAAATGTCTAAAATTAAAAAAAAAAAACAGAATTAAATGATATTGAGAACAAAAAGACAATAGAAAAACTTAATACAATAAAGAGCTGGTTCATTGGCAATACTAATAAAATTCACAAAAACTTGGCTAGACTTACTAAAGAAAAAAGAGAAAGGACACAAATAAACAAAATCAGAAATGAAGAAAGAAGTTACGGCAGATACTACCGAAATACAAAGGATCATATAAGAATACTATAAAAAATTATATGCCATCAAATTCAATTACCTAGAAGAAATGGACAAGTTCTTAGAAATATACAACCTTCCCAGACTGAATAAGAAAGAATTGGGAAATCTAAATAGACTGATCAACATTATGGAAATTGAAGCAATCATCAAAACCTCTCAAACTTTCAAAAAAGATTAAATTCATGTTCTACTCAAACTTTTCCAAAAAAAATTGAAGAAGAGACAATATATCATAACTCATTTTATAAGGCAAACATTATCCTGATACCAAAACCTGTAAAGTTCACACACACACACACACACACACACGCACACACACACACACACGACTATAGGTCAATATGTCTCATAGACACAGATGCAAAAATCCTAAATAACATACTAGCAAATCGAATACAACAACACATTATAAAGATTATACATCATGATCAAATGGGCTTCATCTGAGGGGAAGAGGGATGGTTTAACATATGCAAATCAATTAATGTGATACACCATATAGATAAAATAAAGCATAAAAGTCACATGATCATGTCAATAGATGCCGTAAAAGCATTTGACAAGATACAACATCCATTTATTATTAAAACATTTAATAAAATGGGTATACAAAGAAAGAATCTCAATATAATAAAGGCCGTATGTGACAAACCTTCAGCTAATATCATACTTAACAGTGAAAAACTAAAAACCTTCCCTCTAAAATTAATAATGAGGTAAGGCTGTCTCATATCTCCACTATCATTCAATATAGTATTGGAAGTCCTAGCTAGAGCAATCAGGCAAGAGAAAAAATAAAAGGTATCCAAATACGAATGAAGAAGTCAAATTGTCACTTGTTGCAGATGACATGATTCTCTCTATAAAAATACCCTTAAACACTCCACTAAAAATCTATTAGAAATAAAATATAAATACAGTAAAATTTCAGGATACAAAATCAATGTTAAAAAAGGCCATAGCATTCCTATGCATTAACAATGAATTTTCAGAAAAAGAAATGAAAAGAACAATTCCTTTTTTAAATGAATGAAAAAGAAAAAAATACCTAGGAATAAACCTAACATATGAAGGACATGTGAAGCATGAGAAGGACCTATACACTGAAAACTATAAGATATTATTAAAGGAAATTGAAGACACAAATAAAGAAAAGATATTTTGTGATCTTGGATTGGAAAAATCAACATAGTCAAAATGACCTTATAACCTAAAGCATTATGCAGAATTAATGCAATCCCCATCAAAACCCCATAAATTACCAAGAGATTAATATGCCAATAGTATTTAACTAATGCTGTATTTCGTCATCATAATTCAGTTAGATGGCTTTGATACTATGCTTGCCATCTTTCCTTCTTACACTTTCATTTTCAGAAATACTTTCTCTCATTTTGAATTCCATGAAGTCAAAATTTATTAAACATTTATTTTACCAAAGAAAGACATTAGTAAATATCCTAGTGTGTTTATAAACAAAACACTGAGAGATTTTCAAATAGCAGCCCAAATGATGAAATGTTTGCACAAATACAGTATAATCACCATTCGTTGTTTATTTCTGCGAATAGCAAAGATTTAATCAATATTTTTGTCTTTCTACTTTGTTTTTTTTTAACTTTCCCTTGAGAGAGAAACTAGAGTATACTATGTTTACAAAAGTTAATTAGCTATCTCTCTTTCTTAATAAGTTGTTTATAAATTTCAATGAATTAATGCTTGGGGAAGTTCTTACTGAAATTTATCTCATGGGAAGAATGTGCTGCCAACCACATGTAGAGAAACTCTTACATTTGTTGTGGCTTTACTTAAAGACATACGTAGGGTAGTCTGGTCTGATACTAGCCTCAATATTCTGAGAAATCTAGGAAAGGCAATAACCCCAGCTCACCAACTGTTGGCTCTTTGGTGTGTGTGCTTTGCACTCAGTCGCTCAGCACCTTTTTTTGCTCACATGTGTCTCTGACTGAGCTATTTTGTGTTTTGAATCATGTGTCCATACCCCACCCCGCCCCCGCGATTCTCCAGAGATTCAAAGTAAACAAAAAGCCTTCAGTGTCTGCTGGGGAAGTATACTGTCTTATAAACAATGTCAGTCATGGCCCAGATTGAGTGTAGCAATAGGAGAGTGGGCTTGGGAAGAACTTTTTGCACTTGTGGCTCAGGTTTGGTCTGCAGAGGATATTCTTGGTATTCCAGACAGGGCAGCCAGCTCCTGGCGAGGAGAAAGGGCTGTAAGCATCCTAAAGTGTTGTCTGCCTGTGGAGTGGCACAGAAGTTGGGTCGAGAGGGTTCGTTGATCTAAACATCTTTGCCTTAATTTTAGTAACATGCTTATTGTAAACCATTTATAAAATGCAGAAGATTAAAAGAATAAAATCACCCAATCACACAACCCAAAGATAGACATTATTTATATTTTTGTATAATTTCTTCTGATCTTTATTCTTATAAGTTTGGGGTCATATAGTTAACCTGCTGATTTATTTATTTACAATAAGAATATAATTTCCAAGAAAATTGCAACTTCTGAAATCAAGTTCTAAGCAGAAAGTTGTTTGGTAAACATGGCTTCAGTCCAGAATACTTAGTCATCTGGTTAGCAAAGGCTTCCTCTTTCCTCTCTCTAACTTCTCAAAAGCTCCTAACTGTACTAAGCACATACTGACAACTTTTCACTGACTCCCTTTTTTGCATACTTAATTCTACTAACACATTCTTTAGAATCAACTTGCTTTAATTAAGTCTTAGGACTTAGTTTTTTATTAAAAATTAGTGGGGTGACATTAACAAAATCAAATAAGTTTCAAGTGCACAATTCATCTGTATGTCATATATATATGACATACATAGATGTATGTATGTATATGTATGTATGTATGTATGTATGTGTATATATGTATATATTGCAATATATATATTGCAATATATATATTGCAATATATATATATATATATATTGCATCACGTATTCACAACCCAAAGTTAGATTTCCTTCTGTCACTGAATATTTCGCTTCCTTTACTTCTATCTGCCTCACGCCTCCCCCACTTTTCTCTAGTAACCACTAATCCATAGTCCATATTCATGAGTCTCCGTTTGTGGTGTTTGTTTGTTGCTTTTAGATTTATAACTCACATATAAGTGATATCATGTGGTTTTCAATTTCTTCTGTCTGGCTTATTTCGCTTAGCATGATTATCTCAGATCTATCCATGTTGTCACAAATGGCAGTATTTCATCTCTTCTTATAGCTGAGTAATATTCCATTGTATATATGTACACATCTTCTTTATCCAATAATCTATTGAAGGATACTTTGATTATTTCCATATCTTGGCCACTGTGAATAATGCTGCTATGAACATCAGGGTGCATATATCTTTGCAGATAAATGTTTTTTAAATTGGGTCATGTGATAATTCTATTCTTTTTTTTTTTTTTTAAGATATACGTATTTTATTAAACATTTTCCTTAGTGGGAGCATGCTCAGTGAAATGCATCCCAAAATAATAGTTAATTCTTCTTTAATATTTTTCTCTACCATTAGAAAATGCTTATGCCATTGACAATAAAAATGTCATAAACCTCAGAGAAGTAGTTGCTTATATACCCAGAAAAATATCCCCAAGCACTTCTTAGGAAATAACACTAAATGTAGTATCTTCTATTTTCATACTCTTCATTCACTGGACACTGATCCTCATTGTGCAAAAAAAAAAAAAAAAAAAAAGCCTAAAAGCCAATTTTTTAAATAAAATTATTTCATTAGTTGATTCACAAAACATCTTAGGATGGTTGATTTCTAAGACTATGCTCAAGGGTATGAGATAATAACACCATGACTCTTTTGAGTTCAGCTTCTGTATTAAGCACATGTCTCTATACTTCTCTCACAACATGTTATTTCTTGATTTTCATTTTTCAACTTGTTATAATTTATCACGATAGACTAAAAGAGATGTCCAAAACCACCAAAAATTTTTGTCAGGACACCAGGGTTCACTATTTTATAATGTTGATGTAGCTACATCTATACAAATATAGCTCATAGACTCATTCATTTGCGGGACAAATGGTCTTGATGCATAATTAATCTCATCCTTTCTGACAGTTCTTTTTACTTTTCATTTTATTTATTTATTTATTTTTAGTTTTTTATGGTAACATTGGTTAAATCTATGTATAAAAAAAGACATCCACTCTACTGTAATATTGTTCTTTTCTGAAAATGCATAATATTTCTAGTCAACTTTCCACCTATTTTTTCCTGTTAAAAGCTAGAGATCTCACCTGACATTTCATTTCTGTGAAAGTCCAGAAATGTTAGAAATCATTTATTGGTTGAAGTCATATTGTCAAGAGCAAATATTACAAAGGAAGACATTTTGGGACTTTTATAAGTAGTCTGAGAAACATTATGGGTAAACATATAATGAGTACCAAGAAAGTTATTAAACAACTATTTAAATAAGAAGAAAGCATAAGATACATGAGAAGGAAGATTAGTGAAATTCTGTCATAGGGGTTCTGATGGGGTCAATTAATTCAAAATAAATTAATTTGACTGAAAATATTATTTTAAATTCTATGTTGATTTTTTGTCATTAAAATATTTCTTTGCCGCATATTCTTCATCTAAATTTTCGAACATTTCTTTTGTATGAAGAGCATAACATATAGAGTGTTAAGAGTATGCTTCGATTTTTTTTGCCATGCTAAAATTTTATGTAATTCATGTAATTTATTGAAAGACATATGGACATTTTATTTATTTATTTTAATTTTTTGATTAATTTATTTTATGGTGATATTGATTAATGAAATCCAGTAAGTTTCAGCTGTATACTTTAACAGTAAGGCATATATATTTACACTATGTGTTCACCTTCCATAGTTAGATTTCTTTCTGTCACCAAATATTTGACTCCCTTTAACCCATCGGCCTCCCCCTCTCCCATCCCATACCCACTGGTTAACCACTAGTCTGTGGTCCATGTACATGAGTTTCTGTTTGTTTGTACTGTTCATTTGTTGCTTTTAGGTTTACATCCCACATTTAAGTAACATCATGTGATTTTCAACTTTTTCTGTCTGGGTTATTTCACTTAGCATGATTCTGTCGAGGTCCATCCATGCTGTCGCAAATGGCAGTATTTCATCTCTTCTTCTGGCTGAGTAATATTCCATTGTATATATGTACCAACACTTCTTTATCCAATCATCTATTGTAGGACACTTTGGTTGCTTCCATGTCTGGGTCACTATGAATAATGCTACTATGAACATCATTGTATAAATATCTTTCTGGATATAGGTTTTTAGGTCTTTGGGGTTAATATCTAGTAGAGGGATTGCCGAATCATACAGTAGATCAATTCTTAGGTTTTTGAGGAAACTCCATACTGTTTTCCATAGTGGTTGTACCAATTTGCAGTCCCACCAGCAGTGTATGAGAGTTCTTTTTTCTCCACATCCTCTCCAACATTTGTTATTACTTGTCTTGTTGATTATAGCTATTCTAACAGGTGTGAGATAGTATCTCATGGTGGTTTTGATTTGCATTTCCCTAGTATATAGCTAGCGATGTTGAATATCTTTTCATATGTTTGTTGACCATTTTTATGTCTTCTCGGGAGAAGTGTCTGTTCAGATCTTCTTCTCATGTTTTGATTGGATTGTTTGTTATTTTGTTGTTATTGAGTTGTATGAGTTCTTTGTATATTTTGGATATTAGGCCCTTATCGGAGGCATTGCTTGTAAATATATTTTCCCATTCAGATGGTTGTCTCTTTACCTTGTTGATGATTTCTTTTGCTGTGCAGAAGCTTTTTAGTTTGATGTAGTCCTATTCATTTATTTTTGCTGTTATTTCCCTTTCTTTTGAGGTCATTTTCATAAAATCTTCCTTAAATCCAAGGCCTATGAGTTTAGTACCTATGTTTTCTTCTAGGCATCTTATTTTTTCAAGTTTTATATTCAGTTCTTTAATCCATTTTAAATTAATTTTGGTATATGATGATAGACAGCAGTCTAGATTCATTCCTTGCATGTGGGGTTCCACTTTTCCCAGCACCATTGTATGTCTTTGGCTCCTTTGTTAAAATTATTTACTCCCATGTATGTAGGCTTATTTCTGAACTCTTATTTCTGTTCCATTGGTCTGTATGTCTGTTTCCTGCCAATACCATGTTGTTTTGATTATTTACTTATTTACTTATTTGTTTGTTTGTTTGTTTGTTTATTTTTAGGCGAGGCAACCCTCGGTTGACCTCACAGATTGCAAGGACCTTGTCAGCTTACAATCCCTTATATTTTTTAATTTTTTATGCCTACAGCACCTGGTCTTCCTAGGTGGTCTCCCGTCCAAGTCTAACCAGGCCCGACCTTGCTTAGCTTCTGAGTGTTTTGATTACTGTTGCTTTGAAGTATAATTCAAAGTCAGGCAGGGTGATACCATCAGCCTTGTTCTTTTTCCTCATGATTGCTTTGGCTTTTTGGGACTTTTTGTGCTTCGATTCAAATCTGATGATTTTTTATTCTATTTCTTTAAAAAATGCCACTGTTATTTTTATGGGAATTGAATTAAATCTGTATATTGCTTTGGGTAATGTAGCCATTTTAACTATGTTTATACTTCCAATCTATTATTATGTAACATCTTTCTATTTCCTTCTCTCTTCTTCAATTTCTTTTAATAATGTCGTATAGTTCTTAGTATATGGTCGTTCACATGATTCCTTAAGATTATTCCTAGGTATTTTATTTATTTTTTTGTTGTATTTACAAAAGGGACTTTTTTCTTTTCTTTTTTTTTTTTTTTTTGGAAAATTTATTTTTACTGTATAGAAGTTCTATAGATTTTTATATGTTGATTTTGTATCTTGAAACTTTGCTGTATTCTTTTATTATTTCTAATAGTTTTTCAATGGAGTCTAGAGTTTTCTATATAGAGAACATGTCATCTGCAAAAAGTTACAATTTGAATTCTTCATTCCGTATTTTGATGCCTTTTATTTTTTTTTCTCTCTTGTATGATTGTTCTAGCTATGACTTCAAATACCATATTAAATCATAGTGGTGATAGCGGACAGCCTAATCTGTTCCTGATCTTAAAGAACAGGTTTTCAATTTTTCACCTTTAAGTACAAAATTAGCTGAAGGTTTGTCATATATGGTCTTTATTATGTTGAGATTCTTTTTTTGTATAGCCATTTTGTTAAGTGTTTTAATCATAAATGAATGTTGTATTTTGTCAGATGCTTTTACTACATCCATTGATATGATCATGTGATTTTTATGCTTTATTTTGTTTATGTGGTGTATCACATTAATAATAAAGTTGCATATATTAAACCACCCATGTGTCCCTGGAATGAAGCCCAATTGATCATGATGTATAAACTTTTTAATGTATTGTTGTATTCAATTTGCTAGTATTTTATTTAGGATATTTGCATCTGTATTCATCAGAGGCATTGGTCTTTAGTTTTCGTTTTTTATGTGTTATCTTTTACCAGGTTTTGGTATCAGGATATTGCCTCTTCTTCAGTTTTTTAAAATACTTTGAGAGGAACACGTACTAAATTTTTGAATGTTCAGTAGAATTCCTTTGTGAAGCCATCTGGTTCTGGACTTTTATTTTGGGGGAAGTTTTTGATGATTTTTTCAATTTCCATGATGTGGAACAGTCTATTTAGATTTTCCAGTTCTTCATGGTTCAGTCTAGGAAGATCGTATCTTTCTAAGTACTTGTCCATTTTTTTCTAGGTTATTAAATTTGGCGTTATGTACTTTTTCATAGTATTCTTGTATGATCCTTTGTATTTCTGTGGTGTCTGTCATTATTTCTCTTCTTTCATCCCTGATTTTGCTTATTCGTGTCCTTTCTCTCTTTCTTTTTTTTTTTTTTTTTTTAGTGAGTCCAGCCAGGGATTTATCAATTTTATTAATCTTCTCAAAGAACCAGCTCTTTGTTGCATTTATTTTTCCTATTATTTTTTTGTTCGTTTTTAATTTCATTTAATTCAGCTCTAATTTTGATTATTTCATTCTTTCTTCTGATTTTAGGCTTCATTTATTCTTCCTTTAGTTTTTCAAAATGAAGTTTTAGATTGTTTATTTGGGCTCATTCTCGTTTTTTTGAGATAGGCCTGTAATGATATGAACTTTCCTCTTATGACTGCTCTTGCTATGTCCCACAAGTTTTGATAAGTTGTCTTCTGCATGCACTTCATCTCCATTTTCCTTTGCTGATTCAAATCTTTACTCCCTCCCCTTTTCTGTTTTTCTTCTCTCAAATTATCCTTATTTATGCTGTATATCCATTTCTAGGTTGCAGTAGCTGTATTCTTCTTTTTGAAGTTTTTTCACCTTTAAACATTATGTAATATTTAAGTTTATAATATGTTTTTCGTAATAAGCCTTGCACTTTTTTTAGTTTCTGTCTATTATTATTTTTTTTTTTCTTATATTTGTATTTTTTCGTACTTTTGTTTCAGGTAGAATGACCTCCTTCACTGTTGTCTGTAATGTAGGCCTTGTGGTGGCAAATTCCCTCTGCATTTGCTTGTCTGAAAGGTCTTTATTTTCCCTTCATATCAAAAGGAGACTTGAAACCTATAAAATTTTATTAACCAATGTGAATCCAATAAGCTTAATAAAAATTTATTGAATTGTTTTTTGAAGGGACTTGCTGGACAATTTACTCTTGGCTAGTAATTTCTATCTTTTAATAGTTTTAATATTTGTTTCCATTCTTTCCTATTTCAAAAAGTTTATGCTGAAAAGTCCAATGATAATCTAATGGATTTTCCTTTATAAGTTATTGTCTTCTTTTGCCTGGTTGCCTTGAAAATTCTTTCTTTGTCATTAAATTTTGACAATTTTAATGTAATGTGTCTTGGAGACCTTTTTGGTTGAGAGAATTGAGTGTTCTATTTGCTTTTTGGATTTGAAGATCGACTTATTTCCATAGGTTTGGGAAATTCTCCTCAACTATTTGTTTGAATATATTCCCTGTATTTTTCTCCCTCTCTT
This sequence comes from Pteropus vampyrus, assembly GCF_000151845.1. Taxonomy (NCBI): domain Eukaryota; kingdom Metazoa; phylum Chordata; class Mammalia; order Chiroptera; family Pteropodidae; genus Pteropus; species Pteropus vampyrus. The sequence goes on from NW_011889065.1 coordinate 602,344, forward strand.
CTTCTTCTGGTATACCTGTTATTTTTACATTGCTCTTTCTAATGGTGTCAGATAGTTCTTGTAGAGTTCTTTCAATTTTCTTTACTCTTAATTTTCTGTTTTTTTTTCCCTCCGCATCATTTCCAGATTTCTATCTTCAATATCACTAATTCTTTCCTCCATCTGTTCAACTCTATTTAATAAACTTGCTATTTCATTCTTCATCTCTTTTGTTGAGTTCTTCAGATCTAGAAATTCTATTTGGTCCTTTTCAGATTTCAATCTTCCTGATAAAATATTCCTGTTGTTCATTGATTTTTTTTCTGTATTTTTTAAACTGTTGGTCAGAATTTTCTTGCATCTTGTTGAGTTTTTCAGAAGTGTAATCCTGAATCCTCTGTCATTTAAATCACATATTTTATATCTTTTAGCTTATTTTCTGGAGAGTTTTCATTTTTTTTTTTTTCTGAGCTGCATTGCCACCTTGGTTGTTCATTTTATTTTAGGGTTTTTTTTATCTGTTTTTTTTTTTTTTTTGGCCTAGGCATTAATAGAAATGGACTCTGCTCTTTAAAATGTTTATTATTATTATTATTATTATTATTATTATTATTATTATTATTATTATTAACAGTGATTTCTGATAGCAGATTGTTAAGAGGAAGTTTTCTTTTGTTTTCCAGTGGGTGGGACCCAAGACTCCTGCGCCACCCAGGCCTCTTGGATCTCTGCTTTGGGGCTAAAATTGCCCTTTATTCTCTGGGAAGTGTGTGTCTCTTCTGTGATCGGGTCACCTCATTCTCAGGGCTTCTTTCCCATGGGGATATGTGAAAGGCAAAGCTGATCCAAACTTCTCAAAAGCTCCTGGATTCTTGGTACTGCCCCATTAGCCAGGGTGCAATGCTAGGGTCTGCTGCTAGCTCTGCTGCTAGCTCTGGGAGGAAGCGGTGAGGTGGGTAGCCTGCATGACTCAGCTTTCTGCCTGGCAACGGCGGGTGCTAAAACACAACTGTTATCCCTGTATATCTGGTCTCTGCCCTGTTCTTTTCCTTGTTCTCTGGGTTCTGCTGGTCACTCAGGGAGAACTGCTCAGGGCTTCAAAAAGTTAAAAAAGAAACACACATATTTCCCTACTCCCCCTCATTCTTCAGGGAGCTCTGGGATGTGTTCCACAGAACTTGTCTCCTTTTCTTCATTCTGCTTACATGATTCACCCACCTTCAGATGCTCTGTTGCACAAATATTTCAGACATGCTTGTGTGCTGATTAGGTGTTATCTGTTGGATTGTAGGTATTCATTTGTTGTAATTTCAAGGGGAGAGATCAGGAAAGATCCCTAATGCTGCCATGCTTCTGACATCACTGCAGGAGCTATGCTTTGTATGCCTTACAAAATGCATAGTCTCATTTAATCTTTACAATAAACTTCGGAGGTAGGTCCTATTACTTATATGATTGACATATAAAAAAACATTAGGCACATTTTCTCTGGGGAAAAATGGCAGACAATAGAGGCTTTGTTCATCCCTCTTACAAACAAATCAAAGTTGTGAGAGAAACATGGAGCAAACAGTAAACAAAGTTATCTTGGATATAGACAAACAGAAACACTACAACTAGGGAGAAAAATAATTAATCAACCAGCAATGATAAAAGGTAGGAGGGGGTAAAGATGCGAACCTACCTGGTCCTGAATGGCTGAGTAGCATAGAGGCCATGGCAGCAGCAGCTGTCAGCTGCAGATGCCTCTTACAGAGCCTGTGTCCGGGAGCGGACTTTTATGGTAACAGACTTACTTGCTCTGAGCACCAGTGCCAGGTCAGCTCCACGGAGGGCACCAAGGGCTTACAGGGGGACACTGAGTTATCGGAGTGAAGGCTGGAGGTGAATATCTATCCTGGGCAGATAGATGTGTCAGTGGTATCTATTTTTCCTCTGTTGAACCCTCCTTCGTCTCAGGGTGTGGACACAGCTCTGCCATACGTGAGACATCATCAAACTAGATAATAGATCACTCCACCCAGAAGATTCGCTGAAACTCCACCTCTCCCAACTTGTAGCCCCAACCAAGCCACATCCAATTGTGTCCTCAGAGAATCCAGTGTTCATTGCTCAGCAGAATCAAGACTCACATTGGTGACAGCCAGCCTTGGTTTCAGGCGTGGCCCCTTGAGGCAAATATAAACACAGCATCTGTGGATTGCTTGCTGAATGTTAACACGTGGCCCCAGAGAGGCACAGGCTGGGGTTAAACTTGGCCTGAAGCTGAACGCCTCTCAACACTGTGCCACTTGATGCCTACTACACAAAGCTGTGCTAATAAGACCAGGAGAATTAGAAGCTTTGCTTACTACATGGAAACAGACACAGAAAGGCAGCCAACATGTGAAGACAAAGAAGCAGAAACCATATAAGAGAACAGAACAGAGATACAGGAATAGTGGAGTCAAGCAATCTAACAGATAAAAAGTTCAAAACAATAGTTACAAAAATGCTCAATGAACTTAGGGGAAGTGTAAATGAAGTCAGTGAGAAATTTAATAAAGAGATAAAAGGCATAAAACTGGAAATAAAAATTATAAAAGGGAACCAACCAGAAATGAAGAATACATTATCTGAGATGAACAGTATATTAGAAGTAATCAACAGAGTGGATAAAAAAGAAGATCGAACCACTGATATAAAAGATGAGGAAGCCAAGGGCACTCAATCAGAATGGCAAGAAAAAAAGAAGCCAAGACTATAATAATAATTTAAGGAGCCTAGGAGATACAAGTAAACATAAAAACATCCATGTCCTAATGTTACCTGAAGGAAAAGAAGATGTTGAAGAGCTATTTGAAGAAATAATGATGGAAAATTTACCTAACCTGGTGAAGGAAATAGACACACACACCAGGAATCTCAGAAAGTTCCAAAAAAGATAAACTCAAAGAAGCCCACACCAAGACACATCATAATTAAAATGCCGAAGTTAAATACGAAGAGAGAATCTTAAAAACAGCAAGAGAAAAGCAGTTAGTTACCCACAAGGGGGCACCCATAACACTGGCAGTTGATTTCTCAAAAGAAACTATGCAGGACAGAAGGGTTTGGCACAAAATAATCTACATGATGAAAACCCAGGATCTACAACCAAGAATCTTTTTTCCATCAAAGCTATCATTTAGAGTCAAAGGTCGGTTTAAGAGCTTCACAGACAAAAATAAGCTAAAGAAATTCATCAACACCAAACCATTGGTGTATTATAGGACATGTTGGAAAGATTTCTTTAAGAAAAAAAAAAAGAATGTTGATAAATACATTCCTATCAACAAGTACCTCAAATGGAAAAGAATTAAGTGCTCCAACCAAAGGATAGAGTGGCTGAATAGATAAGAAAACAAGACCCCTACTTATGCCGCCTACAAGAGACTCACTTCAGATTAAAAGACACACACAGACTAAAAGGAAGGGGATGGAAAAAGATATTGTCTTGATAGAACTAGAGGCTGCTGCGCTGAATGAAATGGGTCTGATAGAGAACGACAAGTATCGCATGATTTCACGTACAAGTGGAATCTAAAGAACTATATATATATGTGTATATATATATATACATACACACACACACACACACACACATATATACACACACATATATATAACAACTACAAAAGCGGAAATAAACTCATAGATACAGAGAATATTTTGAGGGATACTAGATGGGAGGTGGACTGGGGAGATGACAAAAAAAGGCAAAGGGATTAAGAAGTACAAATGGATAGCTTCAGAATAGGCATGGAGATGTAGAGTGGAACATGGGAAAAATGGTTAATAATGTAATGTATATGTAAAGGGCAAGAGATGTACTAGATTTAATGGGGTGATCACTTGTTAGTTATGTGGCTCTCTGATCACTATGCTGTACAACTGAAACTGGTATATTATTGTATGCCAACTATAATTGAAAAAAAACTCACTGAATTTTACAATGTAAATAAGAACAACTAATCGTCTATTACATTTCAATAAAGCTGGAGGGAATTAATTTAATCCATAAAAAAAAGATTATATGGAAGCTGATTGCTTCAATATAAATTTTGGAAGTTATTTCCCAAAGAAAAGTTTTCTAAGGCTTTTCTCATTGGAATTAAATTTATTCTTGTTCAATCATCTTGACAATTATCGGCTACAAGGTATAGCCTGGAAGGATCTTATAACGGTGTTGCAGAAACTAATAGCTCTTTTTTTTAAGCACCAAATAACTGCTAACATTACTCAAGTATGTCTTATGTGTCAGACATTACACTAATGAATCTAATGCATTATCTAAGTTAATCCTTAAAACAAATAATAAACATAGTTAGTATTTCTATCTCATTCTACAGACAAGAAAACTAGAGCTGAGAGGTTAAGAAATCTCCCCAAGTTCATATAGCTTCTGAGTAGAAGACGCAAAATTTGAATCCAAGCAGCCTTTCAACACTCAACCACTAAAATGAATGTGCTCTGTGCCTAGTGTTTATAAACATTTATGATCTCATCTAATACTCACAATAACCCTGCAAGTTAGATATTTATACTCTAATTTTATAGATAAGAAAACTGAGATTTAGAAACACTCAAAAGTATCACTTACTTCAAGGCCATATAGATAGTAGCAAAAGAGAAATTTGAATGTACCTCTGTCTGGCTTTACCATACTTCTATTCATACCTGAGAAAATCTTTACTCAATATGGATAGAGATTACTGGAAATAGTTTATCGTTTTCTGCATTAAAATAGGTTATTGAAAAATTATCAATCACATAAATTGGTCAAAAATAGAAAGCCCAAAAGACATAGTAGGCCAGTGGCCAAAACTGAAGTTTATTTCAGTGTCATTTCTTGTTCCTTTTCCAGTCACTTTCCTTTCCTGGTATTTTCACTTCTAAGTACCCATTATCCTTCATTATTCAGGTGTCCTTATTGTCCAGAGAAAAGCAAAGTAAATCTCTCAAGCTTCTCTCTATAATAAGTGGTTCAGATTTTATAAATTTATTTGCCTGCACTATCTCTCACCTCCCCTCACCCCATCCTAGCCATCCAAATTTCTTTTTCTCAGTACCCAGTTCTGAGAGTAATACTAGAAAGAAAAACTAATTCATAATAAATTGTGTAAGACTAGTAAATATTTAATGTTATTATTCCCTAGAATGGTTATACTTTGAAAGAAACACTCAGTATGTCTTCAACCAAAGAAATACATTTTGAATGTTGGAATCACAGAGTTGTGCCTGGAATATATGCCTTGTTTATTAAAAGCTTTCTGGAATTCCTCTACTCAAATTAACTGGCTGCACTGAAAGAGTAAAGAATGCAACTTGGTTTGGGGTAATCCCCTCAAATATGACTTGCCTAAACAGTTTAAAGTAAATTTAAAATAAAAATTAGTATTAAATTAGTCTTTTCAGACTAAGGTTGATGGGGTCCTGATTGAGTTCTAAGAACTTCCTCTTCCTTGGTTGTTTCATCTTTAAAATGGGGTATGCCTGCTGTACTAGTACCATCACTTCTCTCTAAATCTCAGGCCCTATTGTTGAGTCTGACTCTTTTTGCCAGACTTGTTCTTATTCTCCCTTCAGTCATCAAATATTTATTGAGCACATACTTTATGTCAGATATTCTTCTAGGAGCCGGGGGTATATCAGTAAATGAAACGCAGATTCTTACCTCATTGTGGTTACATGAGAGATGGGCAATGAAAGCAAACATAGTAAATACATTAATTACCAATATTTTAAAAGATGACCAGTGTTATGGAAAAAAAAAAAAAACAATAGAGCAGAGTAAGTTGGGATTGTCAGTGAATGCAGAGTGGGTACATTTTCATTTAAAATAAATTGTCAGGGTAAGTTTTAATGACATGGTGATATTTCAGCCAAAGCATATAGGAGGCGAGGGAGGAGCCATGCTGATACCTGAAGGAAGAGTATTCTAAGCAGAAGGGATGGCCATGCCCAGGAGCCCAAGGCAAGAGTATTAGAGGAACAGCCAATTTTGCTGGAGCCAAGTTACTCAGTAAAAAAAAAAAAAATATCTAGTCCAGTAATCAGCATTATTTTTTTCTGTAAAGGGCCAGATAATAAATATTTTAGGCTTGAGGCCATACAGTCTGTGTCACTACTTCATTCTGCCACTATAGTGTGAAAGCAGCCATGGACAATATGAAAATGAATGAGAGCAACAATGTTCCAATAAAACTTTATTCATGGGCCCTGAAATTGAAATTTTATATAATTTCACACATGCTGCTAAATACATTTTTTTCTTCAAACATTTAAAATTCTAAAAATTATTTTTAGCTCACGGATTATACAAAACAGACTGTGGGTGACCCACTCATGCCTCTTTTTACATCCTTGATCCATCTGAAGTGTGAACAGACAAGTACAGAAACTGAAGGCTGAGGAAAGCATGATTATCAAGGATTCAGACCATTTAAGAATGAAGATTTGAATTTCACCACTAAGACCTGGCAAAGTGATAGCTGAGGGTAAATGGAAATTAAAATAGATAGTGAAAAAGGGAAACAATGAGTTTTATTTGTGGCCCCAAGATTAACTGCAGTTAGGCACTGTAGTTCATCTCACTTTCTTATTCTGCTTCCCTTAAAAAGAAAGAAAGGGCCTTAGTAACCATAGATGAGCTACTTCTCAGTATTGTGTAAAGCTGTAGGGGGCATGAGGTTGGCTGCAGTAACCATAAGAATACATCTTGTAAACCTCTTACTACAGGGTGCATTATTGATTGAGAACTCCATCTACTGTGCACTGAAATTTATCACAGTGTTTATGCCAAATCGGCCAGGGACTGAGTGCAGCTGAAATACTAAAGCAGGCCTGTTCCTGGAATGTGTGGACCTCTTCTAATGGGCTGCTTCGGCATCAGGATTTCTTAAATATTGCCAATTTTTTCTTAGAACTGCACTGCAGTTTAAGATAATTCAACCTGACCTCTCTCCATTCCTTCCCCTTTTTCCTTCACTCAGATCTGCCTAGTCTGTCAGCACGCCTATAAACTGCCAGTTCTCTCAACCTCTACCAGGTCCTTTCACTTTATGCTTAGAGTTATTTCCCCTGATAAATTTTTGGATGACTGATTCCATCTTGTTGTTGATTTCTTGGAGGACCAGGAGTAACACATTGTGCAATCAATAAGGTATTGAAGAAATAATGGTGTGTAACATCTCAAACTAGGTCAAAATAGGTACTGGGCTTCCACCGTGCACTCTCTTGGATCATTTATTCTAAAGAATCCAGTTTCCACATCATGAGGATAACCTAGCAGCCTTAAAAGAGGTCTGTGTGGGGAAGAACTAAAGCCTCTCTTCTACCACTAGCATTGATTTGCCAGCCATGTGAATAAGCAATTTTGAAAGAACATCTTTCAGTCCTAATCAAGCCTTAAGATGACTGCATTCTAAAACAACATCTTGACTGCAGCTTCGTGAGAAATCCTGAGCCAGAAATATCCAAGTAAATCACTCCCAAATTGTTGACCCCTAGAAACTGTGTACAACAATAAATATTTTCATTATTTTAAGCTGTTAAATTTAAGAGTCATTTGTTATGTATTCAGTAAATAACACATGCCTTGAGATAAGGTACTTCTTTTAAAAGTGATATAAATCAGTGTCCACATCTTAAAACAAATGACCATAAATCTTTTTTTCATGACTAGGAGGAGAGAAGATGAGTTCAGTGTTACACTGTGGTATGAGTTAAAGTCCATAAGCTAATTCAAAATTCAGTACTCCATTAATAAGGCAGTTCTATGAGTGCTGTTAAAATAGTTATCAACAAAACAACTAACAGGTGTTGGAGAGGTTGTGGGGAAAACGGAACTCTCATACACTGTTGATGGGAATGTAAATTGGTACAGCCACTATGGAAAACAGTCTAGAGGTTTATCATAAAATTAAGAATAAAATTACCACATGACCCAATAGTCCCTCTTCTGGGTATTTACCCAAAAGCTTTGAAAACATTTATCTATAAAGATATATGCACCCTGATGTTCATTGCAGCATTATTCATGGTGGTCAAGACATGTAAACAACTGAAGTGTTTTTCCATAGATGATTGGATAAAGAATATGTGGTACACATATAAAATGGAATTCTACTCAGCCATAAGAAAAGAAGAAATACTGCCATTTGTGACAACATGGGTGGGTCTTGAGATTATCATTCTAAGTGAAATAAGTTAGACAGAAAAAGTTGAAAATCATATGATTTTACTCATATGTAGAATATAAAATTGAAAGCAACCAACGAACAAGACAAACAAAGAAAAATTCATAGACATAGACAATAGTTTAGTGATTACCAGAAGGAAAGTGGGGAGGGGAGAGGTAGATAAGAGTAAAGGAGGTCAAATATATGGTGACAGAAGGAAATTTGACTTTGAGTGGTGAACACACAATGCAATATACAGATGATGTAGCATAGAATTGTACACTTGACGCCTATATAGTTTTATTAACTAATGTTATCTCAATAAATTCAATAAAAATAAATAAAATAGTCTCAGGTAAAATTTAAGTATTATAATTATGGATTTTTAAAAATCTTAATAAAGGATTGTGTTATATGTATTTCTATATGTAATTTCCCATCAAGCCTCAGGCCCCCTTAATTTACAATTATTCAGAGAATATACTCTAGATTTCCAGTAATGATCATGTATTATCGATTTCTCAAGAACCAGGGTACTATTACTAAAACGTATCTGTAAGAAATGATACTTCATTTATATTTATTTTGTTATTTATTATTATTTATTCCTACAGCAGCTGATCTTCCTAGGTGGTCTCCCATCCAAGTACTAACCAGGCCCGACCATGCTTAGCTTCCGAGATCAGACATAGGACTTGTTCAGGGTAGCATGGCCATAGACCATGGACCATGGCTCCATTGGGGTGAGAACCCAGAACATTCTTCACGTAAAGCAGACGTGCTAACCGCTACACTATGGAACCACGTCCAAGAAATGATACTTTACATAAGAAGGTATATTACATAGTCTTAGATGGTAGAGTAAAAGAGAAAGTGAAACTAACGACTTGTTTGTATTCCTCCAACTACCAGAGATAAGCTGGAAAATTGATTTCAGCAGTCTTCACCACTAATCTTTGGTTGGAACGCCTTAGTGTCATTCTCTTCTAACTATAACACAAACCTTTTATATGTCCATGGAAAAAGTCATATTTCATACTCAGACTCAATTGTTGCTCTTTAGAAAGAATAATAAAATTATAAGCAACAGTGTAAAACTTCTAAATTTAAAAATTCACAATTTTAGTATAATTGATATATAAATTACTGACATTTTAATGAATGTTTTAAAATAGTTCTGAATGATTAAGAATCATTACCAATTTATGGAAGCTCAGCAATTTTTATTCTTAAGTTAACCTTTTCACCTTAAGCAATGATCCTCAGTGCAGAGAGGGATTGTGCTCTATAGAGACATGTGTCAGTATCTGGACATGTGTTTTGATTGTCATAGCTGAGGAGGGAGTGTTACTAACATCTAGTAGATAGAGGCAAGGATGCTGATAAACATTCTACAATGCACAAAAAAAGGCCCCACAACAAAGAATTATCTGGCCCAAAATACGAAGAGTCCCTATGTTGAGAAACCCTGAATTAGAGTTTAAATACATTCTCTCAGCTGTAAGTACCAAATGCAAAGCTTATTCTCAATTGAGCTTTAATAATTTAGCTGACAAATATTCTATAGATTAAAAGAGCAAATAAAAATTCCTACTACTAAAACTGTTAGATAAAAATATTTAACTCCATGGCAAAAGTTGAAAGCCATGTTAAATAGATGAAGAACTAAAATGAAAAGAAAATTAACTCATTTGGGTTGTTTTCATAACTTATCTGTATTCATTTACCACAACCCTTGTGGCTTAAAATGACATACATTGATTTCTTACAGTTCCATAGGTCAGAAGTCCAACACAGATTTCACTGTGTTAAAATCAAGGTTTTGGCAGAGTTGTATTCCTTTCTGAAAGCTCTAGAGAAAAATCTATCCTTGCCTACATCCCTTGGCTCATAGCCCTCTTCCTCCATCTCCTAAACCAGCAAAGGCAAGTCAAGTCCTTTTCACATATCATCACTCTGATCACTTCTTCCTTCCTTTTCCATTTATGATTGCATTGGGCCCACATAGATGATCCTTAATCTCCCTTTGCCATGTAAGATCACATATTCATAGGTTCAGGAGATTAGAGCATAGACATCTTTGGAGGGGACATTATTCTGCCTATCACTATATTCACAGAAAAGTAAAATATTAGAAGATTAAGTATTTACCAATGAGTATAACAGAAAGGCAGTCTGTGTTCAGTAAGCTCAGGCTTAATTAACTGTTTCGATATTATAGTCAAACATTAATGTATCATCCTTGATCTGATTAACTCCTTGGTTATTTCTTACAAGGAGATATACACTGTAACTTATTCATTAAATCCCAATGAATGAATAATGCAGCTCCAGTCTCTATATCATATTGTAGTTAGAAACTATCCTCAACTTTTGAACTCGGTCTTCCATTTTATTCTAAAATTTGCTACTGCTTCTATAATTTTTTCTATATCTCTCTTATATGGGCTTGTCGAAGTTCATCACATTAGAAAGGTTGATACAACCTGAAAAATCCCTCTGGGCTGCCTTATATTTATGGAAATAGTCCCTGTATCATCTCTTTCTGTTATATTGGTCTCTGTGGACTTGAAAATATTACAAAGTTGTTTTCACTAAGGGGAAAAAGTAATCTGTTATTGACTGAAATCTGTAATCATAATAAAAATATCAGAGAGGCAAAGAAATGTCTGTGGTGTAAATGACTTACTTCTACCAGGTTCCAGGTGTATATGCAATTTTCTTTTTCTTACACATCAGATAATCCAACACCAAATGCCTCAGGATGGTCATTATTGATAAGTTATTGAGTTATCTCAGTACAATAATTACTAGACTAAAATTTTCTAGGTCCAGGATAGAAAAATATTCTTAGATGTGAATCACTCTGTTACTCAAAGAGTCACTGAAAAATGGTTGAAGTGACAGTTCTTACCACTTAACCATATGTCCATCTGAAAGAACAATTCAGACTTTTAAGGATGACTTTTCAACCATAAATACCATAAGAAACAATCACTAAGAAGAATTTTCATGGGTTCTTTTGTAAACCATTTTGAGTCTTACGAAATAAAGAGTATGAAAAAGAAAAAGTACTATCATAAACTCAACCCAAAATAAACTTATCATCAGCAGAGACATAAACAAAATTATAGCTATGGTATTGTCAGAAGGTTATTTAGTATGCATCATCACAAATCTCTTAATTCATTCATATTAATAAAGAGACATTGATCATAAAGATTTATGACATTATTTATATTCATATATAGGGAACTTTGTAGCTAGACTTTTTTTTGGCAATAGAGAATATTCAACAGGACATAAATACTAGTACTAATAGATACTTTTATAGAATCTGCCTCTGTGTACATACACTAAATCTAATGATTAAGAATATGTTAGAAGAAAACATGTACACTTCATTAGCTAATATAATTGGTGTTGGGCATATGACCTAAGCTAGTTTTTATCATACTTTTCTGAGCCAATGAATATCTAAGGCAGTTTCAAACTGAAATAAAAGTACTTCGACAATACATTCTTTGGAGACTGTGACTTTATGCAATTCGATGTTTCTATCTTGGAACAATTATGTTAGCAGCAAGTAGTTCATACTTTGGCTAGACAGAATGCCATTGGCGTCATCCATTGTGTCAGAGAGACCTTCTAGAGATATTAGTAAGTTTGTTAAGGCCATTTGAATGATCAACTTTTGACTTTTCTGGAACAAGTCTTCACTGAACCAAATCATTTCTGTAATCATTAGTGTTAGCTCAGAGATAGGTTTAAGGCTAAGGGCCAAAATTTTATGAGATAGTCTTCATTTTAGGAAACAAATCTGTAACTCTTAAATGGCACTGCCTGACAACTTACTTCAATAACAATTGGTCAATTACCAGTTACCCTCTCATTAGGACCTTTTAAAAAAGACAGAACAAAGGACTAATACTATTGCCTGAACAGTCTGATTTTGATACAGTTTCTGTATATTATATTTATTAAAAAATTAGTTGGTACTTATTCAATATTTGCTGCTTTGTCATATTGGATATGTGTTGCTTTATCAAAAAATATAAACTAAAGTGGAAAAAATCTTGAAATTTCATTTATTTAATGGTTTCCATTTAGTTATCTGTGATTTCTCCAATATGTAACTTGGGTTAGTACTTAAATATTCATATATTCTTAAAGAGAGACTTTGAAAGATTCAGATCAGAACAAAAAATTGAAATTTTAGTTTCACTAACTCTCCTATCTTGGCACATAAGCCAGTATCAATTTATGTCTCATATAGGTATTACCCAATATTTATTTCAACTCTCTTTATTACATTGCCCATTTTGCTCATTAAAATGTAAACAAATATATAGTTGACTGTAGTGTCTGAAACATAGTAGATGATCAAGTTTCACCTATTTTTATACATCTATACACAGCAGTAAGCAGACATGTAAGTAACATTACCATGTTATTTACACTCAAACACTGCATTTATATAATTTTCCTAAATATATCTAGAAAGAGTGTTTTGAATTGGAGTAGAAAAAAAAAAAGCACTACCATTTATTAAGTGTTTATTCTGTCAAGCATAATGGTAAACCCTTTACATACTGTTATATACTGAATGTTTGTGTTTCCCCAAAATTCATATATTGAAATCCTAGTTGCCAATATGATGGTATTTGGAGATGGGACCGTTGGGGAGTAATTAGGTCATGTGAGTGGAGCCTTCATGATGGGATTAGGATCTTTATAAGAGAAGACAGAAGTAGCTTGTTTCCTCTCTCTCTACTCTCCACCATGTGAGGATAAAAAAAGAGACCATCAACCAGGAAGACAGCTTTTACCAGATGCAGGATCTTCTGATGCCTTGATCTTGAATTTTCCATCTTCCAAAACTATGAGAAATGAATGTTTGTTGTTTAAGCCACTCAGAATATGGTGATTCTGTTACAGCAGCCCAAACTGACTAAGACACACACATTGTCATTTAATACAAAAAAACTCAATGAGATCGGTCCAATTATTTATGTTATTTTACAGATAAAGAAACTGAAGCACAGAGAGCTCTAACAGCATGTCCAGGATGACACATTTTGATTGTCAGGTTGAACATGTAATATGAGCTCTTAACCATATGACCTGTGAATCAAGGCAACCCAAGAAGAAAGTTTAACAACCATAGCCAACTTTTTCAAATCATGTCTGTTATAATCAAAAGAGACAACTACTCCCAACTCCTCCACCAACATAGGATAACATTAAAGTTGAAATAAAAAGACAAGTCAGAGCATTTTTAATATCCGTTGATTGTCCCCAGTGGGGTAGTTTTACACAAAAGAGTTTCAATAAGTTCATGTGTCTGATATCTTTGAGGGTGGAAGCAGGTTTTATCACAGAGACAAAACAATGTATTGGGTACTCTATTCACAGCCCAATAATGAATCCTGTGGGAAAGAACAAAAAAAGTATAAACAGCGTTTGTACCTGTTTGTATAAATTCAAACAATTTGACTGAGTAAAACATTTCCCAAATATTTGCTTTCTTTTAAGGCACTAAAACTGTGCTATCCAATATTGTGGCCAGTAGGAACATTTGGCTATTGAGCGCTTGAAATGTAGCTAATACCACAGCTGAAATAATAATATTTTAGATATACTGGGTTAAATAAAATATATTCTTAAAATTAATTTCACCAGTTTCTTTTTACATCTTTAAAGTATCTAGTAGAAAATGTAAAATTACATATATAATTTGTTATATTTATATGAGACAGTATTATGACTAAAATATGATCTAAAGCATATAGAATTTTATTTTTGGTGTTGGTGCAGTGGTAATTTCATGACCAGTGCTTTCATCTACTTTTTTTTCTCATTCTAAGCCTATATGGGCATGATTATATTAGATGGTATTCATTAGTATCTCATGCATTTTGTAATAACTTTGTATTTTTCATCCTGTGCTACTTTCCAGATGATAAGCCTTTTTTCTACCCATAGAACATTCAGTTACAACTAATCACAAAAGCAAGAAAGGAAGGCAAGTGTTTCAAGTACTACAATTGCATACTGTAGATTTTTAACAGAGAAGCTGGAATTTCACATTTACCTTACTACAGAATAGTCCTGATCCCTGAGCCAGCTTTGTTTTTTTAGTTTATAACAGAGAGTTGATTTTTTTT
>NW_011889065.1:619055-652174 GCF_000151845.1 Pteropus vampyrus
TTTTTTTTTTCTTAAATCTTTCCAACATTTCCTATAATACTGGTTTGGTGTTGATGAATTTCTTTAGCTTATTTTTGTCTGTGAAGCTCTTTAACCAACCTTTGAATCTAAATGATAACTTTAATGGATAAAGGATTCTTGGTTGTAGATCCTGGGTTTTCACCATGTAGATTATTTTGTGCCAAACCCTTCTGTCCTGCATAGTTTCTTTTGAGAAATCAGCTGCCAGTCTTATGGGTGCCCCCTAACTAACTGCTTTTCTCTTGCTGTTTTTAAGATTCTCTCTTCGTATTTAACTTCGGCATTTGAATTATGATGTGTCTTGGTGTGGGCTTCTTTGAGTTTATCTTTTTTGGGACTTTCTGAGCTTCCTGAAGTGTGTGTCTATTTCCTTCACCAGGTTAGGTAAATTTTCCATCATTATTTCTTCAAATAGCTCTTCAACATCTTCTTTTCCTTCAGGTAACATTAGGACATGGATGTTTTTTATGTTTACTTGTGTCTCCAAGGCCCCTTAAATTATTATTATAGTCTTGGTTTCTTTTTTCTTGCCATTCTGATTGAGTGCCCTTGGCTTCCCCATCCTCTATATCAGTGGTTCGATCCTCTTCTTTATCCACTTTGTTGATTACTTCTAATATGCTGTTCATCTCAGATAATGTATTCTTCATTTCTAGCTGGTTCCCTTTTATAATTTTTATTTCCAGTTTTATGCTTTTTTATCTGTTTATTAAATTTCTCACTGACTTCATTTACACTTCCCCTAAGTTCATTGAGCATCTTTGTAACTATTGTTTTGAACTCTTTATCTGTTAGATTGCTTGACTCCACTATTCCTGGATCTCTGTTCTGTTCTCTTATATGATTTCTACTTCTTTGTCTTCACATTTTGGCAGCTTTTCTGTGTTTGTTTGTTTCTCCTGGTCTTATTAGCATGGCTTTGTGTAGTAGGTGTCAGTGGCACAGTCCTGAGCGGAGTTCAGCTGCAGGCCAAGTTTAACCCCAGGCTGTGCCCCTCTGTGGCCACACATTAAGATACAGCAAGCAATCCACAGATTCTGTGCTTACAGTTGCCTCAAGAAACCACACCAGAAACCCAGGTCAGCTGCCACAAGTGTGAATCTTGACTGCTCAGCAAGGATCACCTAACTTACCTAGGACATGCCTTGATATGGCTTGGTTGGGGCTGTGAGTAAGGGAGGCAGAATTTCATGGAATCCTTTGGGTGGAGTGACCTCTGATATCCAGTTTGATGACGTCTCAACTATGGTGATGCTGTGTCTGCACCCTGGGAGTGTGTGTGTACTCAGCAGAGGAATAATGGATACCACTGGCACCTCTGCCTGGTAGAGAGCATTGCCTCTTTTCCTCACACCGACAACTCAGTATCCCCCTGTAAGTCCCTGGTGCCCTCATGCAGCTGCCCTAGCGCTGGTGCTCAGAGTGAGTGGGTCCGTTACCTCTAAAGTCCACTCGGCCCCTTTAAGACGCGCACTCGGCCCCTTTAAGACGCGTCTGCAGCTGCCGGCTGCTGCTGCTGTAGCCTCTTTTCCACTCAGCCACTGGGTCCAGGTAGCCTCGTGTCTTTTCTCCCTTCTACTTTCTACCATTGCAGGCTGACTTCTTATTTCTCTTCCTCTCTAGTTGTAGTGCTTCTGTTCATCTAGATCCCAGGCAATTTTGTTTGCTGTTTGCTCCATGTTTCTTTCACAACTTTGATTTGATTGCAAAGCCTCTATCATCTATGCCATTT
This sequence comes from Pteropus vampyrus, assembly GCF_000151845.1. Lineage (NCBI taxonomy): Eukaryota > Metazoa > Chordata > Mammalia > Chiroptera > Pteropodidae > Pteropus > Pteropus vampyrus. The sequence goes on from NW_011889065.1 coordinate 620,809, forward strand.
TTCCCATCTCCCCTCTTTCATATAATCTAATGATAGTGTTATTTTAATAGGGCACACTATTCCCTATCTGCATAGATGCTATATAGCTGTTAAATAAGAAACATACTTTAACTGTTTTAAAATAGTTTTGAACTATGAGTCAGAAACCATGGTGCTGGCCCAAGTTCTGTTATTTATTAGTCATGCAATCTTTTACAAGTTATATAACATCTCTGGGATTGTTTCTTCTTTTAATAAAAGAGAAAACAATGAACGTTTCCCTACTTAAGATTATATGAAATATTTATGAAAATATTTTGAGAATGAAAGATAATATTTGAAGTATTATTAATAAGTGCATAATGTTGAGAAAAACAAGTAATAAGAAAGAAAAATAATAAGATGATTTTGTATGTCGATGCAGTAAATCTAACTTTGAATGATTTTGGAATTCAAATCTTGCAGATACTAAAGTGCTGAAATTTGAGAATTTTGTTTGCCACTATTTACAAAACTCAATTCTAGCTTCTGAATCCCACTGAGAAAGAGGTTGTTGTGACAATAAAATGGCTTTTCTGGCTTTTCTCACCTGTGAGCCACATCCAAATCTCTGAGACAAAAAGAAATTAAAAAACAAAAAACAAACAAACAAACAAAAAACACTTGCAGTTTTTCCTGTGAAACTAATGTGTATGAAAAACAGCTTCTGCATTTGATGTGCAGCAAATATCAATTTGAAAAGTTAAGGAAAAAATCAGGATTAGATGCTGCTGGCTGTTTGCCCTCTTCTCAGGGTGATTGTACCAAGTGAGTTTTTTCTCCATCACCTTGACTCCTTTGAGTTTAAACTGGTCTATGACCTCTCTCGGCCCACACAAATTGCCTCTAGGCAGTTTCCTTATGCAACACATTGTCTGTATTTTTTTCTCCCTTGACCAGAAAGATGGTTTCCCAAGTGATACTATTTCAAACATATAGAAAATACATTTTTTTTTCTAGGAACCATAACTTGTATGAAATTAAAATGTGTTATATAGGAGTATCAGTTGTTTAGCAAGACAGTACAGAAACATGTTTTTCTTGAATTCAAAGTGACATTTAATGTCTGCTGTCAATATCTTAAATTCTCCCTATCACTGTTTGAGTGCTGACACTTCAAAATCAAGTTCAAATGAAACCCATCTGCATTCTCCCATTGGCGCACAATAGCCGGTGTCTTTCTGACAGGTGTCATCCTGCACTTCCTATATAATGATATTTCTTGTTCCTTCTGGGCATTTTGCCTCTGGCATCTTTCCTCAGTAACTTCCCCTTTTCTTCTATGGACAATTTTTTTGAAAACTGTATTGTTTCTGATCAGCTTCCTTCTCTGAAGAGAAAGTAGAGGACAGATGACCAGTAGGAACATCATTTTTTTGTAAGGACATGCTATTTGTAGGTCAACAATAGACTATAGGATATGGTGTCTCTGCTTGGACTTGAAGAGAGAGGCACTGATGGGAATAAGGAAGAGACACATGCCCCTTTTCTTTTAGAAATAGCTCCTATTTTTCTATTTTTTAAAATAATTTTAAATTTTTAATTATAGTTGACGTACAATATTATATTAGTTTCAGGTATACAACACAGTGATTAGACATTTATATAACTTACAAAGTGATCATCCTGATAAATCTAGCACCGTCTGACACCATACATAGGTATGACAGAATTGATCCTATCATGTGAGCAGATGGTGTATAGCCACTCTCTGAAAAATTTGATTTACCTTGGAAATTTTCATCACCACTTGCTGGTCAACAAGGACAAAGGTTATTAGGATTTGAGTTCACTAACTTGGCCTCCTATTTAGAAGATCCATAAGAAGGAGCACCTTGTGTTTTTGTTCATCGCTGTTTTGTAAACATTTGCATGATTGATGCCTGACATATAATAAGCACTTAATAATGTATTGAATAAATTCCTCATGTTTCTGAAAACTGAGTCTCAAGACCAAATATATAAGTCTCTGGAAACTGTATGCATTTCTGAAAAAAAAAAAACTATAAAAAGAAGTTTTTATTAAATGCTAGAATGCAGATATGTGTGGAATGTTTGTATATTTATCTTTCATCTATCTACCTATCCTATCTATCTATCTATCTATCTATCTATCTATCTATCTATCTATCTATATCATCTATCTAATCTTTCTAAAGAATTCTTTTCTCTAGAGGCTTCAGGTATGTTAATTTGAGAAGCAGGACCACATAACTTCAAAGTTTAGCTTTAGCTTACTCTTTCACTCTCTTCAAAAGTCTGTTGCGGTGACTTGAGAGCTGCCTTTGCCTACACTGCCTCCAAAACCAAAGCCTATATGCCATGGACTTTTGATAGATAGTTTATTTTTGGAAGTGAATCTAAGGAAGAAAAGTGGAGGAATTAGACAAGTGGAACAGGGCATCTCTTTCAAAGAAAAGCAGGATGAACAGAGAACAGAATATGTAGAGGAACACTGACTTATTAAATTTTGTGTTTGTATATTTAGAAGTGGAGTAAATACAACATATATGCATATTCTGAGTGATCAAAGCAAAACAGGTGCAACTCAGAGAAGTTCGTTTTGCAATTGGTAAACATCATGGTTATGGGGAAAGGTTAAAACATGGAATAAAATTAGTTGTAATTTAATTTTTTACTAGTTTATAATAACATATTTAATAACTTAGAAGACATGGATCAGTGCTTAGAAAAATACAACCTTCCTAGACTGAATCAAGAAGAACTGGAAAATTTAAATAGACTGATCAGCAGTATGGAAATTGAAACAATCATCAAAAACCTACCAAAAAGTAAAAGTCCAGGACCAGATGGCTTCTCCAGTGAATTTTACCAACCATTCAAAGAAGATTTAATACTTATTCCCCTCAAACTTTTCCAAAAAATCAGAGGAGGCAATACTTTCCAATTCATTTTAGGAGTCCAATATTACCCTGATATCAAAACTGGTAAAGATAACACACACAAAAAAGAAAACTACAGACCAATATTTCTCATGAACACATATGCAAAAATCCTAAATAAGATACTCGCAAACCGAATACAACAACATATTAAAAAGATTATACGCCACGATCAACTGGGTTTCATCCCAGAGGCACAGTGATGGTTCAACATACATGACTTGATTAATGTGATACACTACATAACTAAATTAAAAAATAAGAATCATATGATCATATCAATAGGTGCAGAGAAAGCCTTTGACAAGATACAGCATCTATTTATGATCAAAACACTTAACAAAATCAGTGTAGAATGAAAGTACCTTAATATTGTAGAGGCCATATATGACAAACCCTCAGCCAACATTATACTTAATTGTGAAAAACAAAAAACATTCTCTGTAAGATAAGGAACAAGGCAAAGCTATCCACTATCGCCACTGTTATTCAATATAACATTAGAGGTGTTATATAGCGAGTGCAATAAGGCAAGAGAAAGATATAAAATGCATCCAAGTAGTAAATGAAAAAGTCAAACCGTCACTATTTGCGGATAATATAATTCTCTAGATAGAAAACCCTAAAGACTCCACAAGAACACCACTGGAAATGATAAGCAAATACAATAAAGTTTCTGGATACAAAATCAACATTCAAATATCCATAGTATTCTTGTACTCTAATAATGAAGCGTCAGAAAAATAAGTGGAATAAATAATTCCCTTTGCAATTGCAACAGAAAGAATAAAATACCTAGGAATAAATCTAATGAAAAATGTAAAGGATCTATATAATAAAAACTACAAGACTCTGTTAAAAGAAATAGAAGAAGACACACACACACAAAAAGGAAAGCTATTTCATGTTCTTGGATTGGAAAAATCAACATAGCTAAAATGACCATATTACCTAAAGCTTTATGCAGATTTAATGCAATCCCTGTCAAAATCCCATCAGTATTTTTTTAAGGAAATAGAACAAAAAATCATCAGATTTGTATGGAAGCACAAAAGACCCCGAATTGCCAAAGTCATTCTGAGAAAAAAGAACACAACTGGGGGCATAACTCTGCCCAATTCAAATTATACTACAAAGTGACTATAATCCGAATGGCATGGTATTGGCAGCAAAACAGACACATGGAGCAGTGGAACAGAATTGAGTCCAGAAGTAAACCCATATTTATATGGGCAAATAATTTTCAACAAAATAGCCAAAAATATACAGTGGAGAAAGGAACGCCTTTTCAATCAATGGTGCTGGGAAAACTGGAAAGCCATGTGCAAAAGAATGAAACTAGACTGTTGTCTATCACCACACACCAAAATTGCCTCCGAATGGGTTAAAGACCTGAATACATGATCTGAAAGAATAAAATGCATAAAAGAAAACATAGGTACTAATCTCAAGTACCTTGGACTAAGGAGAATTTTATGAATTTGAACTCGAAGACAAGAGAACTAAAAGCCAAAATAAATGAATGAGACTATATCAAACTAAAAAGCTTCTGCTCTGTGAAAGAAACCATCAACAGGATAAAGAGACAAGCATCCCAATGAGAAAATATATTTGTGAGCAACGCCCTCGATAAGGGCTTAATACTCAAAATATATATAAAAAAAAAACTCATGTGACTCAATAACAACAGAAAAACTAACGATCCAATCAAACAATGTGAAGAGGATGTGAACAGACACTTCTCCCTAGAGGACATATAAAAGGCCAACATATATTTGAAAAGATGCTCAACATTGATAGCTATTATGGAAATGCAAATCAAAACCACAATGAGATACCATCTCACACCTGTTAGAACAGCTATAATCAACAGGACAAATAATAACAAATGTTAGAGAGGATATGGAGAAAAAGGAACCCTCATATACCACTGGTGGGACTCCAAATTGGTACAGCCACTATGGAAAACAGTATGGAGATTCCTCAAAAAACTAAAAATCAATCTACCATATGATCCAGCAATCCCTCTACTGGGCATTTACTCCAAAGAGTTGAAAACCCATATCCAAAAAGACATTTGAACACCGATATTCATAGCAGCATTATTCACAGTGACCCAGACATGGAAGCAACCGAAGTGTCCTACAATAGATGATTGGATAAAGAAGTAGTGGTACATATATACAACGGAATATTACTCAGCCGTAAGAAAAGATGAAATACAGCCATTTGGAACAGCAGGGATGGACTTCGAGATAATCATTCTAAGCAAAACGAGCCAGACAGAAAAAGTTGAAAATCACATATCACTTATATGTGAAATATAAACTTAAAAGCAACAAATGAACAGGACAGACAAACAGAGACTCATGGACATGGACTATAGACTAGTGGTTACCATAGGATAAGGGGTGGGAGGGGGAGGAGGTCGATGCTTAAAGGGGGTCAAATAGTTGTTGACAGAAAGAAATCTAACTATGGGAGGTGTAGGGAGCGTGTAGATATATATATATATGCCTTATTATTAAAGTATACAGCTGAAACTTACTAGATTTCATTAACCAATGTCACCATAAAAAATAAATTAATCAATTAATTAAAATAAATAAATAAAATGTTCATATGTCTTTCAATAAATTACATGAATTACATAAAATTTTAGCATGGCAAAAAAATCAGAGCATACTCTTGACACTCTAAATGTTATGCTCTTCATACAAAAGAAATGTTAGAAAATTTACATGAAGAATATGTAGCAAAGAAGTATTTTAATGACAAAAGAAAATCAACATAGAATTTAAAATAATATTTTCATTCAAATTAATTTATTTTGAATTAATTGGCCCCATCAGAACCCCAATGACGGAATTTCACTAATCTTCCTTCTCAGGTATCTTATGCTTTCTTCTTATTTAAATAGTTGTTTTAATAACTTTCTTGGTACCCATTACATGTTTACCCATAATGTTTCCCAGACTACTTACAAAACTTCCAAAATGTCTTCCTTTGTAATATTTGCTCTTGACAATATGAGTTCAACCAATAAATGATTTCTAACATTTTTTTGGACTTTCATGTAAATGAAATGTCACGTGAGACCTCTAGCTTTGAATGGGAAAAATATTGGTGAAAATGTGGCTAGAAATATGCATTTTCAGAAAAGAACATTATTACAGTAAAGTGGATGTCTTTTTTTATACATGGTTTTAACTTTTTCCTTCTCTGAATAACCTTTATGTTTGATTATTTTGCAGCAGCATATTCTTTTATTTGCAACATTTACTGCATGAATAAAAATTAATAATCCATAAGTAGAAACAATCAATCATATTTATTGAAAGGATGTTTTTAAAACATAAACATATTCCAATTTAGAAGCAGCCACAAAATTCAGCTTTTTTGAAAACTTTGGTATTGGGGAATATTCTGCTATGGCAGAAACTACTTATTTTAAGTAATATATATTGCTATCATTTGAAATCTACTGGAAATCATAAAGTGAATAAGTAAATTAATCATATTTTTGGTTAATATAAAGAGTACTGACAACCCAAGCCTTCTTTCACAAAAGTTTATTGTAATAATTATTCTATAGAAAAATATAAAATAAATAAATAAAATAATCCCTTTGGGAATTTGGTTCCCAAAGATTCCCTTTTATTTATTTCCATTTACTTTTTTATTAAGTACTTTGTTAAATTAGTACTCTGTATTTTGTACTTAGTGCTGTGCTAACATATTTATTATATTTGCCAGGCACTGTTCTGAGGACTCTACAAATATTCATTATTTAATTTGCACAGCAACCTTAATGAGATAGGCAATGTCATCAGCCCAATTTACAGATGAGGAAAATGATGCACAAAGAAGTGGAGTAATTAATTTCTCAAGCTTACACAGCTACTAAATAGCAGAACTAAGGTGTGGACTCAGGCAATCTGGCTTCAGAGTCTGTGTTCTTTAGCACTGTGTTATAATGTTCTTAAATTAAAGAGCATCCCATCCAGTTAAGTGAACTTATTTTTATATGTTAAAAAGTACTTGACTGACCTGCTTTTAATATTCTAATTCACTGCTACATGAAAGTGTGCGCAAGTTTTAATAAGCTCAGCAGGACTCTCATTTGTACATTTCTAATACTGAATTAATTAACGCAAAAAAGTTTAGACTGTAATAAAGAAAAAAAGCATTTATTTGAACAAAGGAGGCATTGCAATCAGGAGCACAGATTCAGGTAGCAACCTAAATTTGTGCTCTGAAGAGAACAAAGGCAGGGTTTATAAAGCGCAAAAGCATAAACTGTTCTCTTTAAGATTAACATGTTCTCCATGTAAATGAAGATGTTGGCCTGGTCAGTTGGGATAGATTAGTCCTATTATGTAAATAAAGGAAGCTGGTTGTCGAAATGGATTGATTCCTTTCAAGGTGAAGAATGCAGATGGTCTGGTCACCATGATGAGGAGAAAGTAAAGTCTGTGCATTGTTCATGTAGCAATCATTGATCCAGGATGTTCGTTGTTCATCCTTGAGCTGAATTTAGTAACAGGTCAGCAATTTAACAACTGTTCCAAGAAAAGGCCTCATTTTCTTAATAGCCTCCCCACGCCATTTCAAGTGACTCTTAGCAATGCTTATTCTATTTTATTTTCTCTATCATCAACATTCTGTACTTGGTCTTTTTCTCTCATCTTACACTTTCTGCCTGGGAAATCACCACCACGTCCGTGGTTTCATCTACCATCTGTGCATTGGTGAATCTCTTCTGTCTAGCTTTTTCTCCTCAGCTCCAGATTCACACGTCTGTCCCATCGTTACTACCCTATTGTAAGGTACTCAAACTTCAGATTTGGAAGATGGGCTAATTATTTGCATACCCATCAGAATAACAAAGAATAGGGGACAGATAGTTTCCTTCACACAAGGAGAAGCGCTTTTGCAGATGGAAAACAGTGAGTATCAAAAAAAAAAAAAAATACTCATTATACATTTTGAGATTGTGGGTAAAAAAAAAAGAGGTTCGATGAAAAGTAACCTCACAGGGTGATATGATCATAAATTCCTAACTGGGCTGGCCATGGAGTAGTCACGCCCCAGACGCATAACTTTTCAGTAAGAGGTTTATCTTTGCCTTAAGCAAACCTTGCCTATTGTTTCTGTGCATCTAGATTAACACATCTTTGAAATAAACAACAACCACCCTCAAGAGAGCACATAATCTTGTTAACTATCCTGTAATGCAATCCCCACCTTGCTTTTTCCTACCTCCATGTAGCCTTTCTTACAGTCCCTCAATTTCAAATGCATAAAAGAAGCTGCAAAACTTATTCTCTGGAGTATTTGAGATCTTGCTCCCTGGCATATGTCAGTTTGGCTCAAATTAACTTTTATAAAAATTCTTTACAGGTTTGAACGTTTCATACCTCAACAAGATCAACATTTCAAGCACAGTATTTGGTGAACATAATTTAATTAACTAATGTTCATTGAGTAGCTAGAGGACATATCATTTTAAAGCAGGGCTTAATATATATCTTATTCTTGTCCTTTTCATACTTAGTATACCCCTTTATTGGAATGACAAGATATAGTTTATTTTGTATTTCCAAGTCTAAAAAAATATTTTCTTTTAAAAAATATCTTTTAGTAATTCCTTAATTATATACCAAATATACAGTAACGTTTTGAATAATTTCTACTTTGTTCCAGCAAACAAGTCTTGATTTTCATATTAAAAGTCACCGCTTTGGCAAGTTCACTAATATACAAATTTTCTTAAATATAATTTTCTAAATATAATTTTCTAAAAGATAAATGCTCAGTTGCATCTGCAAAATTCTATTTTGTTTGCATTGTAAATCTCCACACCTTGTTTTGGATTTGTTTTACATATAAATGTTCCACTCAAAAATCAATGAAAGAGAGATTAAAGGAATGAAAGTTAGGCCTATTAAGTGTAGATAATACTATAGTGACAATCCCATATTTATAGACCAAGTAGTATTCAATCCAAGATAAAGACTTGTCTGGGCCTTTCAAACCCAATGTGGTGCTCACTATCGACTTATTTGCATAAAGTATGGGGAAGAGTACTTCTTATGAAAGAACTAATCCCTTCAAAAAACATAGCTTTGAGAACTTTACCATGTGTTCAAGGAGAATTGGCTATTGTTAGAGGGGGAGATTTTGAGCAAAGTATGGTATCTGCACTCAAACTGTCCTATAGCCCGATTCTCACAAATTCATGTCCCGTTCTCAAAAAGAAGGCCTGATGTAAAAAGGGAGTAAATTCTAAAGGACTTGATTTACTAACATCTTTGTAGGAAGTGAGCATACAATCTACAGTACAACACTGAGGTAAGACCAAGTGAGAACAAAGGGTAGGGTACTCTCTTGAGATGACTACTTGGAGGCATGGTGTAGGCCCATTAGCCTGAACAGAGAGTTGGACCAGAGAAGTGGGATAGGCCATTGTACTGCAGTGTTTATGGTTGAGCATTGGCAGTTGGCAGGCACAAAAGAAAGGAAGAATGTAGGTAATGATAATTGGTAGATAGAGAATTATTTTATAAATGCATGTGAGATGTCCTCTGAGAACTCAGATTAAGCTGAGAGAAACTTGAAAAACCTAGAGCTTTCACAAAAGATGGGGATGTAGACCAGAATAGACATTGTTACAATTATTGTGTCTTGCAAAAAACTGAAGATAATTACTTTTTTTTGTTCCTTTTCTATATTTTACAAAAGGTTTTTTAAAAGTTATGTACATATTTGTCAAATTATAGACCAAACTTTTATTATGGATAAACAACATTAATAGAAGATATTAAGACTCGTTTTAACCACAAACTTAAATTTCTACAAATGCAAAACAAAAAATACGTACACGCAAATAAGTGTGTGTACTCAAACAGCCTTGATGTCTATAAGTGAAAAAAGAGTATCTGAAGAGGCTAGGTGGAGTTGTTATGCCCTTTTAGGACAATGGCCTACCGTGTTTTTGAATGAATATGTGTTAGCCAACATCTAATTTCTCTTATTTCAATTAAGATTCTTGTAGCTATTTATGATATTAAGGAAAATAAAAACCCCATAATGTCCCATTTTTCTGACTTTTCCTTTAAAACCATCCCCTCCTTTGCCATGTCCAGTGTGGCTCTGGAGAATGTACCTGAGTGGGAAAGGTGGGAGATTAAGAAAAGAAAGAAGACAGAATGCTGGAATCAAGAGGTCCACTGTCCACTAATGGTGGAGCAATGGCATAGTTTTATTTTTGCAAGCTGCTTTTATACAAGAGTATACAATTGCTGGCTAAGGTAAGATTATTCTCTCCCAACCCACACCTTGCTATGATCTTTTGCAGTTCTGTCTGCTCCCGCTTGTGGCTATGAGCTTATTCCCTGCCTTGGAGCAACACCGCATTGTTCCCCGATCAGTTCATACTTCCCCATTCTTAGGAGGGTTCGTTGAGGCAACTCTTGGTTGACCTCACAGATTGCAAGGACCTTGTCAATTTACAATCCGTTCTTTGCACCCCTTCTTTGATTTAGCTGTAAAGGAAGGTATACACTACAAAGTAAATGGTTTGATTTTTCTTTCATTGTATACCATTCAGAACATCTAATTGTTTTTAGTTGTCTAAAGAAAATTAATTCTAAAACAAAGCAAAACAGGAAAATAAGCAAATAAATAGCACCAGAAACAGAAACGCAGTGAAAAAAAAAAAAAACCCATCAGCTCCCCTGCTATGCGGCTATTTTCTTTTCACAAATCACCAGAAGCTACTCTAAATCCACTAGGGATCATATCCAATATGCTTCTTTTCTTTCTTTCTTTTCAGTTAGTTTTGATCCTCAGGGATCTCTCTGTTACTATGATTAAAAGAAAATCGTCATCATTTGCTTCTAAGATACTGTTGTCTCATTCTTCTATTTCTCAGTCTAGTGCATTCTTGATGTCTGCTAGCCTCTTTTCTTTTGACTGCCCTTTAATTCTGGAGATCCTGCAATTTTAGTCTTTGATCTTTTAACACTTCCGAGATTTCATTTCTCAAAAGGTTTAAACTATCACCAGTCAAACAAAATCTATACTTTGGCCTTCAGCATTGACTTTTGTCCCAAATAGCTGGCTTACTCTAAATATTTTGCAGCTCTTTTCGACATAGTGTATTTATTTGCATCACATTAATTTGTACTTGTGTTGATTTTTGTAGCCTTTCTTAAGTAAGCTTGTATTTCAAAGAGAATTGTCATCTTTAATTTTACATTTCTTTTATATCTTACCAAAGCTCCTAGTAAAGTGCTCTAAATATAATGAGCATGTAATAATGATGCTGAAAAGTAGTCAAGTTGCTTGAGCTCAGTTTCTCCATCATTTCTGTGTTTCAACCACATGCTTAGCACTGTTAATATAGAGATAAATAATACACCATTTTTCTTGGAACTCCAAGTTTTAGGATGAGGAGACAGAAATGCACTCAAATTGTTAAGGGGCATAATAGAAGTAAAAGATACAGAGGTACTGTAAAGTACCTTAAGGAAGTAAGGAGGTGAGACTCAAGTAGCTTCAGATATTTTAATAGTTCAGGAAAGTAAAATATTAATTTGCTAGGCAGTAGGATGGTAAAGAAGTCCAGACAAAAAGCCTGGATAATACATTTCTGAATAATTGAGAGCTGCCTGTAATATATTTTTGACATGTAACAGTACTGTAGACTAATGGCAAAGTTCCCTTCTCAGATAGACTTGAATTAAGGTCTTTGGGAGGTGACTTTTTTCCCTTTGCAAATATGTTTCAGCTGAGATTTATTGAATACAGTAAGTTGAGAAGAAAATTAAAAATTGATAATGAAAATTAATTTTTAGTAATTTTTATTCTAAGGAGTTCATCTTTGAATATATTAAAAATATCAGTAATAGTTTTGTGCCTGAAGTCAGATTTTCTAGCATTATGGCCTAATGTAAACTGCCTGGCAAATATAGTACTATTTAGCTTTAGGAAAATAAACTGAAAACTAACTCCCATTACCACAGCACTCTTTGAAGTTTTTACTTAAATGGAAATATAAGACTTACTGAAATCTTGCATATTTTGGTTTTCATATCAACTGGTAAATTAAAAAGTATATGGATTTGTTCATAAATTTTGGTAAATCTTACATAAATGCAGAGAAAGAAAATTGTAACCATGAAACCGAAGCTAGGCTTGATGCTTAAAGAGCAAAGAGACATTTTTATTATTAATTTTTGCCCCTCCCCCCCCAAATACTAAAGATTTTCTAGCATTGCTAGGCTTAAAAATGATAGCTCTACCTTAGACGTTTAATTGTTGCTTGGGAGTAATTACTTCTGAAAATAAAATCTCTGTGCCAATCTGTAAGTCTTTGCTGCCATCTGTTGGCTATCTGAGAAATCTATAAACTGTCTTCTAATGATCAAAGCAAAATGAAGCTTCAATAGAACTGAATAGAATTTTAGGGACCATCCAGTACAAAATCTGGCCTCCCCTTTCCAATTACCTACAAGAATTACAATTGTTTGTGTGTAGGGGATTTCTATATTTTTAGAATGTTAGCGATGGTCTTGGCATCCATTCTAAAACAAGAAAAGATTCCAGCAAATAAACAATAGAGGAAATCAGAATGCATTTTTTTTTCAAAATTTAATGGCTCTAGAATACATGTAAATCATCCCTGAACATATGTACAAAAATTAACAAGTCATACTTTTAAAAAATTCATCTATTGTTTAGGGTAAAACAAAGGAAATCAACAGTCTTTTTCTACTAGGCATATCTAAAGTGCAAAATTGTTACCTTTACAAGTTGGTCTTTGTGCTCATTTCCTTCTCTTCCTATACCCAGCGTGTTTGTATTTTTACCATGAAAAAGGTAAGGAAATCTGCTTTGTTCATTATAGAGATGCTGCATATGGTCCAGAGAAAATGAACAGTCAGAGAGCCAGCACTAACGGACATTTCTGATGGACTCATGGCCTCATCATGCCTGGTTATTTGAAGCACAAACAAGCTGCCTCTCTCATACTTTTGCCACTCCTTCCCCAGCTTACCTCTTTTGAATACTGTGATTTATAATTAAAGACATGCTTTTGGTTTTCTAGTCACTTATCTTTTCTGAAAGTTTCCTTTCAACAAGTAAATTCCTCAAGTATAAGTTTTTCTTACATACATATATCTCTCAGAAATAAAAATACTTTGGAAATTATATACAAATTGAAAAATCTGAACTATTTCCAATAAACGTGTAAATGTAACTAGTAAAATTCATGATCTTCTACATCATTATCCCTGTTTTAGAGCCTCTGAACAAAATGAAACAGCCTGCAGGCAAAAGGCTTTCAGACCAGACATAATGTCCCACCTAATGTATTGTTATATGTATCTTTCACATCATAGCTTAAAATTTATTATGGCAATTCAGAGCAGTAACCTCCTGTGATGTTTGCATGATGACTGTACTAAGAAAACGCAATGATAAAATAGTCACATGCAGATAAACCAATTGGTATGCCAAAATTTTGCTCAAAATTCGACTGCCATGTTTTATTTCTACTCCTGTTTTTAAAAATATTTTAAAATTTATTTATTTAAATTAGTTTCAAGTACACAGTACATTGGTTAGACATTTATATTGTTCATAAAATGATTCCCCAATTGCTTCCTCCCTCCCCTGGCCCTCCACTTAGCCATCATATTTATGCTAACTGCATTTCCTATGCTGTGCTAGTCATCCCCGTGACCAACTATCAACTACTAATTTGTACTTCTTTAACCCTTCACCCCATTCTCCCACCACCCCCAAACCTCCTTCACTCTGTCCATCACCAAATTGTCCACTATATCTGTGAGTACGTTTTTGATTAGTTTGTTCCTTTTGTTCCTTGCATATAAGTGAAATCATATGTATTTATCTTTCTCTGTCTAACTAATTTCACTCAGCATAAGACTCGATACCATGAAACTTCTAGAAGAAAGCATAGACAGTAAACTCTCTGATATTACTAATAGGAATTTCTTTTCAGATCTCCTTGGGCCAGGGAAACAAAAGAGTTATTTATTCAAAAATTTATAACTATGTGAGACAGTGAGGACAATAAGAAGTTTTTTTTTTCCCTAAAGAGAATAAAACATCTATGATTAAAAAATAATTTTTATGTGCTATTTTGCTCAAAAGAGTAATGGACACTGTAAGGTTCAGAAACAAATAAGCAGATAAGCATATCTTCATCAATAACTCTTAAGTTCTCCATTGAAAATTCAAGGAAATACCTCCTAAACAATTTTTTTTATTGTTTAATAGAATATTCAGGTATTTCAGATTATTATACTATTTCAGAAGATAAAATAATGGATTGTCTGTTTTAAATCATTAAATAAGAACAATTCTGAAGATTTTATCCTTTCCTTAGTTCTATCCCTGAGTATTTCTTTTATGTATTTATCTATACTTTCATTGGTTTATTGAGGTTAGGCTACATGCAAAAGGTGCATATATGCAAACGCATGTAAAGCTATACCCATGTGGACATACACTTCCTTATGAACAATGGAAAATCACAAAAAAGGTATTTATTGGGATATTTACAAATTACTCCTGTCGGTTAAATAATTTAGATACAAAAATAATACATGATTCTTTCAAAATAATTCAAACAACAAATGTATGAAATAAAAAATATGCAAAGTCATCTGCCACCTCCTTCCACATTCTACTTTTCTTTCCAGAAATAGTTACTATTTGCGGTTTGGTGTGTAGCATTTTAGATCTCTCTCTCTCTCTCTCTCTCTCTCTCTCTCTCCCCCCCCCCTAATTTAATGTGTGTGTGTGTGTGTGTTTGAAGATATTTGCTCTGCTACTTGGAATTTTGGTATATTCACTTAGTAATTTACCTTGGGCATCTTATTAATTTAGTGCATATAGATCTACTAAACTACTTTTGAAAATCTTCATATTATACAAAAGTATGGATAAATCATAAAATATTTAACCATTTCTCATTGGTAGGCATTCAGGTTTTCCCCCAATTTATCCCTATTACAAACAATGCTAGGGAAAAAAAAAACATGCACAAATCTGCATGTATATATAATTATGCATATTGGTAGGCTTTTTTATAGAACACATTCATAGAAGTACATTGCTGGGCCAAATGGTGGAGACAAAAAATTATGAATAATTTTTGCTTAGAATGTAGTGTAATATTTAGTATATTTAAACAAAAATTAGGCCTGTGATGACAGGATCTGCAAGAGATACTTCTTACTCTGTTTTGCTGGTTTGGGGAAGCAGAACCTTATCTATAATAGGAAGGTCAACACAGACCATGACTTAACAGACACCAAAAACATATACAACTTTTTTGAAGAGAAAAATAATGGTTTAGTTGAGTTTGACCATCTCTAAATACTATATAGCTCTCCCTTATCTATATCAATAATATATGTTTGTGTGTTTGTACGTGTATGTGTGTGTGTTTGAAGATAAAAGAATTGTTAAATTGAATTTGGCTCTCCATGTTCATATTATATAGTTGTTCATGCTAAGTATCTTTTTAAGATGTATTAACCATGTGATGAATGCAATAATTTCTAGTCTCGGTGTGTCTAGGTTCTTCTTTTCCAAGGAACTGATGATTTTTACTGAGTTACATGGAATTCTTATCAAGCTGGGATTGTTATGTCCTTGTATTAAAGTCTTTAATTTCAGTTTCTACTTATGAATTGGCATAAAGCTTTCTTTAAATCAAATCTTTATCCAATTACTTCTACATGAGTCTCTGCTTCTATCAAACATGTTCTGCTCAATACTAGCTTTCATTTTATTTATTTATCTAGGAATGACAGTTCTGCTGTAGCTCTACTCGGGCACTTTGTGTTGTGTCTATGTTCTGCGTGTCATCGCTGTGGTGATAGGAGAAGTATTTTAAACACTTTTGTGCTGAAAGACTGAGGAGAATTATACTGATTTGGGTTTGAGCTGTGCCATGATACATTTTGTGTAATACCATTAACAAACTTCTGCAGGTAGCCATCTGCCACCTCATCTTTTTCCGCATGTTCACCACTGGGATATCACCACTATCTCACACCCATGACCTCAAATTAGTGAAAATGTCTACAGATAATAGTCACTCAAATGTTTGCTTAATAAATGAATTAATTAATTAATCCTACTGACAGGTTATTCTACAATGAAGTTTGTCAAAGGATCGAAGTGTGCCATTTTGTCATTTCACTTTGGAGAATTTAGAACGGTTTGATACAAATCAAAAATGCTCCTTCAAATCTTAATACATCATAACTCTGCCATATAACCTTACTTCCACAGGTATGCAATGCTGGAAACCATTATAGGTCTTTAAGACACTATTAAGAGCACCCTTGTCATTGTTTTGCATTGTGCTTTTGATATGTCCTTAGTGCTTTATTGTCAGTGAAATGAATTGTTGTTATTTAAATACAGTGGTGATAATCGTTATTATGAAGTATTTAGCATTAATCACTTTAAGTGTTCTAGGACTCATTTAAAATACGTGAGAATTATATTCTGTAGAAAATATCAACAACTAAAACATTGACCTTTTCAATGTTCTAAGGTAGCGCATACATTCCAACTTTTCCTGAGTGCCTAATCTAAGTAACCTATGGGGAGCAGGTGAAATAGCCAATAATTCCAAATGCAAAATATTTGAAAGGTCAGCTATAAAAATATCCAATTAATGATGGACCATAAATTGTAATAAACAGAGAGCGCTAGTTATCAAGAATAATTCACCTTCAGTCACTTTAATGGGAATAGAAAATGGCAAGGATGTAACCTCTTCTGATTTTATGTAGTGACTATAGATTTGTGGATTGCCTCAGGTTGCATTGGCACTATGAATGTTGCCTGCTGCAGATAAAAAATGACGCTTTAGATCTGTGTGCGTGTGTAGCATTTCTATTTTCTTTCTTCTCTATCATATCGTTCTTTGATTAAAGCTTATAGCATCATTTTGGTAAGAATGCTCAGAGTCCCATATTTATGTAAGAAAATGTTAGCTAATATTATTACGTTTGTCAAGTTTTCATGGATGAAATCAGATATGAAAAAATATGAAATCATAAAATCTAAGGCCTTTTGTTAAGTTAACTTTATAAGCTGCTTCCTACATTTGAAATGTCCTATTCATTTTTGAAGTCCAGTATAAAGTTCCCCTCTTTCATGTAGCTAAGGGCTGATCATGGCCAAATTAGAGAATTTAAAAGAAAATGTTTATATTATTTACCAATTTCCATAATTTGAAATAAGCAACATGATAATCGGAAAACTATATTAAGAAGTGGATGGATCCTCTCCTCTTAAAATCCCCACTGTTAGATATGTTAAAGGTGGCTTAGATGAGCTATCTAAATTCTCAAATTCTAGATGTTTACACCCATAGTTACTGTTTAATTCATTAAGTAGTTCAGAGTATTATACACCAAGAGTAGCAAGGCCAGTGGTTAGGGCTCCATATCTCAATCTTGTCGTCTCTCCCTTAATGAGCTCTCATTTATCTGTTTGCTACAAAACCTAATTTGGGGTCTGCCTCCCTTTTCCCATGGTATCTCCTTGACTCTCACTTGATTTTTCAGAGGTAGGATTAAAAAAGCAAGACAGATCTTTATTCTCTAACAGCTAGGATAAGTTACACATTTCATGTGTCCTTTCCCTAGATTTCACTTTGTTCTGTTAATTTAATTAAGGTAGGGGCAATCTCGTCTCCTAATCAGTATGTGACTACATGACTCATATGGGAATTAATAGAAAAGAGGAAGAAAATGATAAAAAAAAGTGAAAGATGATAAAGAGAGGAAAACTTCCCTTTTCCAGTCTGTTGACAATACATACTATTTTCTCAGTAAAAATTATATTTCATCCTTTGGTAAACCTCTTCTGTTTTGGTAGTCTAGGCTTTTTTTTTTTTTCTTTGACCTTTGTGAGCAATACTACTTTTGCCTGCCTAATATATATTCTTCTTTCTTCCTTCTTAACAGAGACCTAATTTGGGGGTAAGCGGCATGGTGCCTTTTTCATTTTCATGATAGAAAGCTATATTCACCAGACTTACTTGCCACTAGGCATGGCACGTAACTGTTTTAGCTAGTGAGAGATCAGTAGAATTTTACTCTGTGAGGCTTCCGGCAAAGCTATTGTTTTTCTCATATATATGAAAAATATATATATAGAGAGAGAGAGAGAGAGAGAGAGAGAATGACTCAGTTCTAATAAGTATTTTGCCCTTCCCCTTTTGTTCTGTCTATAGTTAAGAAAGCAGAAAAAAGGAGCTTGGCATAGTGGGGTCATATTACCAGCCTTGGACTGCTTACTTATGGATATCTTTTTATGTAAGAAAAATAGATTCTTACATATTTAAGGCACGATTTGTCAGATTTTCTATTAGTATCTCTTGACAGTAATTCTTACCAATACAACCTATAAGAAAATGTTTCTTTGAGGAGAAAGAAAGAAGTGGGGAGGGAGGGAGGATGAGTGAAAAGGAGGGAGAAAGAGTGATAGAAGTTGTATGTATGTAGAGGAGAGGGGAAATCTGTGATTCTCCCTAGGAAATTAGGGTGTATGATTAAAAACTACTTTACGATACTATCATGAGTGAGTGCTATTTCACATAAGCAGTTGAATTATAATAGTTGAGATGATTATTAGATATTGTGACAATTCTCTTTCTAATGAGTATAAGGAGTCTGGTTAAAGGTTTAGACAATGAGAAAAGGATAAGTGTAACAACAGATTGGGAAAAGGACAAAGAAATATAGATAAAATGAAAAGAAAATTATAAACATGACAATTCTTAAACTTCAAAGTATAATGAAAGTTCAGACTGATTCAAAATTTTTTAAATGAATGAAACAGTGCAAGGAGGAGTGAATACATTTTGTACACGGAAGTACTCCCAAATTATCATTTATGTCAATGTAGCATTCATCACAAAGAAAGATTTTTTTTTTTAAAGAATACCTGGCTTAGATGAAAGGAAATAAGCATCAGTCATATTAATGATATTTGAATCTTGACATGTGTGTGTGTCATTTGCTTCCTGTTATTTTTTGTTCTATGGATAAAAAAGGAAATTTTGAAACATTTGGAGAACTGTTATTTGTACCGCATTTGGAAAAAAAAAATATTTGTGATGTTTCTTTGTTTACACCATTAGAATAATGCTCTAAATTAGGGTTTTCTGATATGTAGCTTATAGTTTCTTTGTTTCTGCTAAATGAACCAGATTACCTGAGACAGGATTTTGCCACTTTATACATAGAGATATTACATAGGAATTCATTAAACAAATTCATCTTGTCACTGGGAGCAGATGTTTTTGTATTGTTAAGTTCTATACCTATTAGTTTAGGTTTGAATGAGGATAGAAATCTAAAACTGCCATGTTTAAACTGTCTACATTTGGCTCCAATGACCATAGACTGGAAACCTGGCCAACTAAAGATAGTTTAAAGATTCATTGTAATTTCTACTTCTCTGGGAATCTTGATGACAAGCATTAAGCACTGTCTTCTTAGAATGGTAAGAGCATCATGCTGCCTCAAAGTAGATAAAAGAATGAAATTATATTTTTTATGAACCCTGTTAAGTTAACATGATTTTGTGATTATGAGAGGGATAATTTTATCCTATTGTTCATTCTTCATAAAATAAAAAAATAAAAATTTTACCAAAAGAAACTTATTTAGACTAGATAAAGAACAGATGTCTACCAGAGAAAGAAAGTGCTGTTTATTTGTCAAAGTGTTTTTGGTGACTTGTGATGGCTCAAACTAGAGTAAACAGAAAGGGGAATACATTGGTTCATAACTGAGAATTTCAAGAGGTTGATTGATATCAGGCATGTTAGGATTCTGCTTCTGGATATTTATCCAAAGAAATACGAAACAGTTATCTGAAAAGACGTATGCATCTCTATGTTCATTGCAGCATTGTTTATAATAGCCAAGATATGGAAGCAACCTAAGAGTCCATCAATAGACGAATGGATAAAGAAGATGTGGCATGTATGTATGTATGTATGTATGTATGTATGTATGTATATAATGAAATATTACTCAACCATAGAAAAGAATGAAATCTTGCCATTTCTGACACCATGGATGCACACAGAAGGTACTATGCTAAATAAATAAGACAGAGAGAGAAAAATATCATATGATTTCACTTAGATGTGGAATCTAAAAAACAAAGTAAATTAACAGACAAAGCAGAAACAAACTCAGATACACATAACAAATTGATGGTTGCCAGTGGGAAGGAGGCTAAGGGACTGGTGAAAAAGGTAAAAAAGGATTTAGAAGTATAAATTGGAAGTTTATAAAAATAGTCATTGAGATGTAAAGTATAGCATAGGGAATATAGCCAATAATATTGTAATAACTATGTAAGTTAATGGATAGGTACTATATGTATCAGAGTGATCACTTTGTAAGGTATATAAATGTCTAATCAAATGTTGTGCACTTGAAAGTAATATAATGTTGTATGTCACCTGTAACTGAAAAATAAATTAATATGAAAAAACACTTTATATTATACCAAGCCATCCTGGGCAGGGATTCATTTTCTTCAAGTGATGTACAAACTAGTTGAGACTGTAGACAAGAAACACAACCATAAAATACTGTGACAACATAAAGATTACAGAAAGGTAGCAATTAATTAAGCTTAATGTAAGTTAGGGAAGCCTTTCAAAAGAAAATGACTCTTGAATTAATCCATAAGGCCTTGTAAAGCTTAATTTGGCATGTTCAAGTAGGGAGGACATATCTGGCATAGGGAACAAAGAGTATATGCAAGTCATAGAGAGGAGGTTGTAAAAGTTGCAAGTAGATTTGTACTGCCTTCATTTGACAAATATTTATTGAGCATGCACTATGTTGCAGATATTATTCTAGGCATCTAGTCATTAGATATACCACAGTGAACAAAATTTGAGAAAAATCTCTTCCCATCATACAACTTACATTGTCTTGGGGACAGAGATAAAATTTCTAAGTATATATGATGACGATTAATGCAAGAAATAAATAATAGTATATAGTATCAAGGGGATGGTCACAATATCAAGGGGTATAGACTGGGAAGGCTGGGAATAAAATGAGACATGGGAGGCACCCAGAATATAAAATTTAAGTAGGCACTCACATTCCGTTGCCAACCCTGTACTTGCACAAGACTGAGAGTGAGTCTCTTTAAATTTTGTGTCCTGGGAGCCTTGCTTGCCTCACCCTAGTCCCAGTCCTGTGTTCTGGCAAGTGTTATTTTACTAGAAAAGTAGATGAGAGTACAAACCATTCTTACATCTGAAGAAGAACATCCCAGCAAGTTCAAAAACTCTCAGGCAGAGAGTTTTCATGAGAGTACGGTGAGACGAAGGAAAGGCAGGAGAGATATGCAGGAGTAAGAACATGGAGAGCCTTGCTTGTCAACTGAAGAATCTGAAATTGATCATGAAGACAATGATGGAAGGTCTTTACTAGGTTTTAAATGGGAGTAGGCATGTGGTCAGGTTTGAATTTTAGAGATATCATTGTGGTTGAAGCATGAAACACGATGTCAATGGAGAAGAAACTCTATAAAAGATGTTTAAGGTGTAAAATAAATTAACACTGTGGAAAAAGCGTGTTACTGAGAGTATTAATATAGGCTCAAATCAATGATAGAGGATGAGCAGAAAAGGCAATGTGGTTTCTGTTAAAATGTTTCTGTGTTCAGTCTTAGTCTTCAAACATTTACAGTGTTCAGGAAGAGGTGAGAAAGAATAGGATCTTCCAACAAAATGTTATTAGAGTGATATGCAATTTCCAAGTTGGTGGAGGATGCAAATGTCTTGATAGCAATCACATAATATGTGGGTTACACACCTCTTCTTATTTAGATTTAGAGATTATTTTTTTAATTCAATTTGGTCTGCTATCTTCACACTAAATTTTAATTTTTAGGGATGGGCCTCAGCAGGAAGGCAAATTAGAATATTTTAATGGAGGAGAAATAGAAGGTGTAAAAAATACAGAAAAAATAAAATTTCCAACAACAATAAAAGGACACCTTTTGCTTCTCTGTGTGTGTGTTCTTACCACCCAAAATCTCGTTTCCTTCTGTCAAAATATATTTGTCTTCCTTTACCCAATTTGCTCTCACCCCACCCTCCTTTCCCTTTGGTAACCACCATTTCTCTGTATCTGTAAGTTTGTTTTGTTTTGTTTTGTCAGTTTGTTATTTTTTTTTTGTTTTATATTCTACATATGAGTGAAATTATGATGATTTTTTGTCCTTTACTGTCATACTTATTTCACTTAGAGTAATGCCCTCAAGATTTATTCATGTTGTTTCAAATGACAATATTTCATCTTTTTTATGGCTGAATAGTATTCCATTGTGCATGTATGTGTGCGTGTATCTTCTTTATCCATTCATCTGTGGATGGCAACTTAGGTTGTTTCCATCATTTGGCTATTGTAAATAATGCTGCATCAATATAAGAGTACATATATTTTTACAGATTAGTGTTTTCATATTCTTCAGATAAATAACCAGAAGAGGAATTTCTGGATCATATGGTAACCTCCATACTATTTTCTCTAGTGGCTGCACCAATTTACAATCCCACCAACAGTATATGAGGTCTCCCTTTCTCCACATCCTCTTCAACACTTATTTCTTGTCTTTTTGATAATAGCCATTCTAAAAGGTATAAATCGATATCTCATTGTGGTGTAACTCATTTTTGATAAACAAAAATGGTTCATTTCTTTAGCACATTTCCTAACTTTGTAATCTTTTTATGCTGATTTCCCACTGCTTCAGGCTGCCTCATGTTCTTTTGTTAGAAGTAGAGGACATCAGGGCTAGCACTGTGGTTTTTATTCCATATGTAATTAATGGCGATTTTTACTCATACAAGAAAATACTTTTATGGCATTGTATTCAAAATGGATATAAAATATATATCAAGAAAGAGTACATTGTATTTGATGGATATTTTATCACAAAATTATACTGTTGTCTGAATGTTAAATAATTGACTATTAATAAGAGCTCTTTGGTTACAAGATTAAGGCCATGCTGCTTTGGTTTATGCAAAATAAGAAGAATGTATTAAATCACTCAATATGGTTCTTTTAAAAAAATTGATCAAATAAGATATATAAAATATTTGGCACACTGCTTAGTTCATAATAAATACTATGAGACAGATATTATCATCCCTATTTTTCAGGTCAGGAAACTGAAGCTCTGAGTGTTTGACTATCTTGACCAAGGTCACATAGGTACTAAGTGGCAGAATTGGGATAAAAAAGAAAATCAGTTGATTTCAGTAAATTATGTTATCTGTAATTTGCTCATGATAATTGACATCTTTATGAAATAGAAAGTTAGAACAGGTAAGTGGTTAAAAATAATATAGTAAGGGGTTTTGTAATGGGCTGAACTGTGTTTCTCCAAATTCATAGGTTGAATCCCTAATCCACAGTACCTCAGAATGTAATTGTGTTTGGAGATAGGGTATTTAAAGTGGTAATGAAGTTAAAACGAGATCATTAGGGTGGGCCCTAATCCGATATAAATGGTGTCTTTGTAGAGGAAATTTAAACATTATAGAAAAGTTTTTATTTAAATACAATCATCCTGCTTCCTGCCACTCAAAGCAAATAACATTTTACTTTTTTTTTCCAGTTGTTTATAATGCATTTTCTACTTATATAAAGTATCTATTTTATATTTCAAACATTATAAATTTAACATTTTCTCATGTTACTGAAAACTTCTCATAATCATATTTTAATAGTCTTGTTCTATTTCATCATACATCTATTTTTGTACATTTAAAATATTCACATTTTTACTACTCTGAGTGACACTACAGAGCATCTATATGAGTTGTTTTCAAAATATGATTATTTTCTTAAACTAGATTCCCAAAAATAAGATTATTAGATTGCAGTTCTAGGAATGTGTGTCTAACATATACTATATACACAGCAATGCTGTAGATATAGTTAATGTATATCACAAGATGGAAAATAATATTTATTAGGCACTTATATGAGCCAAATTCTGTTAGACCCTTTAATATATATTACTCATTATTCATATAAGACTATGTGTCACCTTATATCCATATTAAATGTGAAACAGGCTCAAAAGGATTAAATAATTTGCTCAAGGCCACATAACTAATGAATGGCAGAGCAATAGGCTACCAAAAGGTACAACTCTATTGAACTGAGGGAAAGACTATTCTATCTTCACTGTGCAGATTTTTTGCTTATTTCTTTGTTTGTTGTTTGTTTCCTGTGAGAAGAACAATTTATATCTCAGGAAGTATGTCATTCTTCTTTGATTATATCCAGTTAGATGAAAGGCTATAATCCCCAGTGTGCTCTGCTTCTATGGCCCTCATCTCTGTGTTGTATATTAGGAATTATTCTTTCCATGGATGGAGGAAGAATCACCTTTGGGCTTGTGAAAATCATGCAGAACTGTCTGAATAGATTGCTGCAACAAGCCTATGAGCAGATGATATAGGAAGGGCTAAGCCTCTTCATGACTACACTTTTGCTGCCTGTGCCATTTTTCTTCAGGGATGGATTAATTTAGACCACCTATTCATTTGTCTGTCTAGTTTCACTAGTAAAAGAGTTAGTGGGAGTTTTCCCCATGCCCTGGCAAGTGACTGAATTATTTCATAATCTTGATTTTCAATGTTTATGCTAGTTTTTTGAATTTTATTGAGTAGCTTAATGGAACTTGAGAGATGACAGGCCACTGGCTGATAACTTAATTATTATCAATATTTATATAGAAATCTATTTCCTAAATATTAAAAATGTATGTATTGCAAAAGGTTCAATCTTTATTTGCTCATCTTGGTCAGAAAATGAAAATTTGTAGCATATTATAGCTGAAATAGAATAGTTATTCATGACTTCTGAGCTGAATACATGTACATTTTTATAGTTATCTAATAGTAACACTCTATACTCTGGTGGTTTTGCATAATTTTTAGTTATGATATTGCCTTAACCACTTGCATGGCAAAAATCATGTTGGAACAATTTAATATTTTAGCTCTGACAAGAATTAGCCTGGGCTTATATATAAATTATATGTCAAGAATGCCTTCACTAAAGAAATATATGTGTGTTCTAGCATATGTAGGGATTTCATGGTTAATTTTATAACATCTAACATCATATTCTCATTTTGACATTTTCTAATTTTCCAATTTTACTATAAAATAATTTGCAGGATATTCATCTATGATATTGCCTGAGGCCATAACTCTATTTTCAAAGTGCAGATTTCTGAAGTAAGTTAAGTTTTGTGTAGTAATTTCCTATGTGCACATAAATTGTACATACTTTCTAGAATAAGTGCTTATTTGCCTATTTATAGAATGTGCTTCTGAAATTATCTGTGAGTTTAAGATTTATATGTACAAATACACTAAAATGAGAATGTTTAAAACAGGTTTTTGTTTATTTGGGCAGTTTCTGGGACAGAGAAGCAATTGGTGCATTTTTAAATTGCTGCATTATTATTGCCTAGTACAGATTTTAATCAAAATTGAGGAGCAATTTAAGCTCTTGGGAACAAAGCACACTTCAAATCTTTAACTAATTTAAATTTCTAAAGTTGCTCTTCTCAATGGCTCTAAAATCAATTTGGTCTTTCATTGCCAGAAACTGTGTAAATAAAATGGGAACTGAGAATGATTCGTACCATATGCAATGTGTACTGTCTAAAGATGGCAACAAGAAAGCTGAGAAGAGAAATAATTTAATTTGTAAATCACACTTAAAGAAATTTAGAGAAGAAAAACAAAACAAAACAAAAACCTTTCCCATTGCTGCAGTAAGTGATATGAGCTTCTTTAATTGGTCTATTCAGCAGAAGAACTGCTTTAAAAAATCAAACTAGTTGGTATAGGATGACATCACCAGTCAGACATTACCAGAAAAATGCTCAGACTATTGACAGAAATCAATGATTTCTAGAACGATGTAGGCATGGTGGGTTTTGAACCAGGATACAAGGAGGAAGATTGTACTGATACTAATGATTCCTGAATTATATGATTTTTTTCATAATATACAGACTCCTACAGTATATGTGGGAAAAAATACCAGAAACAGAAGCTGCCATGGTTTGTAAGCTCAGTGTCAAAGATTATGAGTTAATACAGGTTAAAGAGAATTACATGCCAGGTATACAGAATATTTATTTAAGAAAATAGAAAACTAAGTGATGTCAGAAGCATGGAAGGACCTTCCCTGATCTCTCCCCTTGAAATTACAACAGACCAAACGCCTATAATTCAACATATTATACCCAACCTGCACACAAGCACATCTGAGAGATCTGCACATCAGAGCATCTGAAGGCAGGCCAGTCTCCTGAGATAGGAAGGTAGAAAGGGAAAGAAGATCAAGACAGGCACTACAGACTTCAGCCCGGAGCTCGCTGAAAGACAAGAGAATTACATGGCAGTATTTTGGCTCTTTGAAGCCCCAAACTGTCCTGACTGAGTGATGAGCATATTCTATGCAGTGGAGCCTAGAGACCAGGGTAGAGAGTGAGGCAGAGACTGAGTGTAGAGGGGTAATAGCTGTGGCTTAGCAACTGCCATTGCCAGGCAGAAGCTGAGTCACAGGAGCCTGGGTACCTCTCCTACCCTCCCAGAGCTAGCAACAAGACCAAGGGGAATCTGCAGCAACCAGAATTGAAACACACACTGCAGCCATTCCCACTGACAGGAGTGGGGATATAGAAGCAAGGCACCTGAAGCTTGAGGGTCAGCCTTAGGGGAAGGACAATAGCCACACACACCACTGACTTCTCCCAGTCCACTCCACCCTGACCCAGTTGGTATGATTCAGAAGAAGAAGAAGAAGAAGAAGAAGAAGAAGAAGAAGAAGAAGAAGAAGAAGAAGAAGAAGAAGCAGCAGCAGCAGCAGCAGCAGCAAAGCATTGCATCTGAATGTCTGAATGTTGGGAATGTTCCAGGAATTCAGGACCTTTTAGGGCAAATCATGCGAGCAGGGAGAAGAGGAGACAGGTGCTGCAGAATGCAGCCTGGAGCCCTCTGCAGAATGAAGGGAAGGGGAAAATATGTGGTGGTTTTTAATTCTTGGAAGCCTTGAATAGTTCTACCAGAGTGACCAGCATATTCTATGCAGCAGAACCCAGTGAACAGGACAAAGAACAAGGCAGAGACTGAATACAGAGGGCAACAGCTGTGTTTTAGCACCCACCATTGCCAGGCAGAAAGCTGAGTCATGCAGCCTGGCCACCTCCCCACTTCCTCCCAGAGCTAACAGCAGGCCTCAGCATTGCATCTGACTAATTGGGCAGTACCAGGACTTCAGGAGCTCTTGAGAGGCTTGGATCCCCTTTCACCGTGCACATTCCTCCATGGGAGAGAAACCCTAGGACCAAGGCAACCTGGTCACAGAGGAGAAACATACCTACCCAAGGCATTTTAATAATAAAGATCATTTTTAGCCTCAAAGCAGATATCCAGGACACCTGGGCAGTGCAAGGGGTTGGGCACCACCTACTGGAAATCAAAGGAAAAATCTCTTCTCAACTTGCTAAAAAGAGATCATGATATAATGAATTTTCTTGTTTTTTCCAATAAAGTACATTTCCCTTAATGCCTAGACAAAAAAAAAAATAATAATAATAATCTATCAAATACCATGAACAAACAAGGTGACCAGGCAGCTTAGAAAGAAAATGAAAAATCACCAGAAAATAAACTTAAATATATAAAAAAATGCAATTTAAATGACGGAGAATTCAAGATTGTACTTCTGAAAAAATTCAACGAAATGCAAAAAAAAATCCGATCAACAGTTCAAATAACTTAGAAGCACAATCAATGAACAACAGGAATACTTTGTCAAAAAGATTAAAACTCTAAAATAAAACAAATAAAATTACTAGAGATGAATAACTCATTAAAAGAGATGAAGAATGAAATAGCAAGCTTAGGAAATAGAGCTGAGTAAATAAAGGAAAGAATAAGTGATATCAAGACAGAAATCTTGAAATGATGCAGAAAAGAAGAGAGACACTTGAGAGTAAAAAAATGAAAGAAATATACAGGAACTATCTGATATCATCAGAAAGAGCAATATAAGAACAATGAGTATACCAGAAGGCAAAGAGAGAGAGAAGGGAACAAAGAGTATATTCAAACAAATAGTAGATGAGTATTTCTCAAACCTATGGAAGATAAAAACAAACAAACAAAAAAAAACGGGGTCTTCAAATCTAGGAAGCAAAAAGAAAACCTAATTATCCTGACCCAAAAAGACCTTCTCTAAGACACATTATATTTAAACTGCCAAAATTAATGACAAAGAAAAAATTCTTAATGCAGCCGGGGGGGAGGGGGCAACAATTTATAAAGGAAAACTCATTAGATTATCATCAGACTTTTCAGCATAAACTTTACAAACTATGAGAGAGTGGAAACAAATATTCAAACTATTGACAGAGAGAACTTACCAGCCAAGAATAATAATATATCCAACAAACTTCTTTTTTAGATATGATGAAGAAATAAAGCCCCCTTGAGACGTACAAAAACTGAGAGAATTTTCCACTACAAAGCCTGCATTACAGGAAATACTGAAGGGGATCATTCTTCCTGAAAAAAAAAAAAGGATGAAAAATACATAACTATAAGTAAGATGATTAACAGGCAGACAGAAAAAGGAAGGTGCAGCCCTTACTAAGAACAGGGTATTGTAAGCTTAAATATTATGCATTAATTAAAGGTAAAAAAAAGACACTTTAAAAAGAGAAGACAACAGCAGCTGCAAACTAGAAATGAACAAATGAACATACAACATAAATACAAATAATTTGAGACAATAATAACAGAAAAGGAGACATAGTAAAAATCTAAATCTTCAAAGTGGATTGGAGATAAAGCACACACAGAAGAAGAAAGGACTATTTTATGTATATTTCCTTTACATAAACTTAATTATAACCACACACACACACACACACAAAATAAGAAGAAACAGGGAGAAAAAACCATAAAACACCACCAAATTAAAATAACATGCAGAAAGACAAGGACAAAAAAAAAAAAAAGGAGATATAAAGCTACCAGCAAGCAAAAGATAAAATGGCTATAGGAAAACCTCATATTTTAATAATTATCCTAAATGTAAATGGACTGAACTCATCAATAAAAAGAAACAGAGTAGCAGAGTGGATCAAAAAACAAACCCCAAACATATGCCGCCTTTAAGAGACAGATCTCAGCTGCAAAGACATATATAGACTCAGAGTGAAAGGGTGGAAAACAATACTCCGAGTAAATGGCATTCAGAGAAAAGCAAGTGTAGCCATACTTATATTTGACAAAATAGACTTCAAGATAAAAAAGGTAATGACAAACAATAATAGGCACTTCATAATGACAAACAGGACCATATATCTGAGAAGACTTAATAATTACCAATATATATGCTCCCAATCAAAGAACATCAAAATATATAAAGTCACTACTAACAGAACTAAGAAGAGAAACTGACAAAAACACAAGTATGGTAGGGGACCCATATACTCCATGGTCAGCTATGGATAGACCATTCAAACAGAATATCAATAAGGAAATAACCTTCAGTGACACATCAGATCAATCGTATATCTATAGATCTATCTATAATTGACATCTGTAGAGCCATTAATCCCAAAGTAACAGATATACATTCTTCTCTAGTGCACATGGAACATTGTGAATGATATATTGGGACAAAAAAAAAACTAGCCTCAAAAATTTAAGAAGATTGAAAATGAAGCACGTATATTCTGAGACCATAATTCTTTGAAGTTGAAGATTAACTGTCAAAAGAAAGCGAGAAGAACCACAAATATGTGGATATTAAAAAAATGTTACTAAACAACTACTGGGTCATAGAAGAAATAAAAGGAGAATCAAGAGATACATAGAAACAAACAAGAATTAAAATACAACATATCAAAACTTTTGGGATGCAGCAAAAGCAGTAATAAAAAAAAAGTACATATCATAAAGGCTTTTTCTCAAGAAACTAGAAAGATCCCAAACAACCAACCTAACATTACATCTTTTAAAACAAAATAAAGAAAAACAAATGAAGCTCAAGGTCAGCAGAAGGAGAAAATAAAAACTAGAGCAGAATTAAATGAAATTGAGAACCAAAAGATAATAAAAAATATTAATGCAAAAGAAAGCTGGTTCTTTGAAAATATTAATAAAATTAACAAACTCCTGGCTAAACACTAAGGAAAAAAGAGAAAGGACACAAGTAAACAAAGTCAGAAGTGAAAAAGACAGATATCACCCAATAACAAAAGATCATGCAAGAATAATATTAAAGATTATATACAATCAAACAATTACCTACAAGAAATAGATAAGTGCTTAGAAATATACAACCTTCCTAGACTGAATTATACAGAACTGGAAATTCTAAACAGACCAATCAACATTATGGAAATGAAATAATCATCAAAAACCTTCCAAAAAGTAAAAGTCCAGGACCACATGACTTCACCAGTAAATTCTACCAAACATTCAAAGATTTAATACCTGTTCTCAAACTTTTCCAAAAAATTGAAGAAAAGGCAATACTTCCTAACTCATTTAATGAGGCCACGAGTACCCTGATACCAAAACATGGTCAAGATAACACAAACACAGCAAAGTATAGACCAATATCTGTGATGAATACAGATACGAAAATCCTAAACAAAATACCAGCAAATCTAATACAACAACACATTAAAAATATTATAAATCGTGATCAATTGGGCTTAATTCCAGGGGCATAGAGATGGTTTAAAGTAGGAAAATCAATTAATGTGATACATACACCGAAGAAACAAATTAAAGGATAAAAATCATATGAACATATGATGGATGCAGAAAAAGCATTTGGCAAGACACAGCATACATTTATGCTTAAACACTTAACAAAATGAGTACAGAAAGAAAGTATCTCAACATAATAAAAGCCATATATGCAAAACTCTCTACTAAAATTTTACATAATGGTGAAAAACAAACAAACAAACAAAAATCTTTCTTCTATGATCAGAAACAAGATAAAGCTGTCTGCTATCACTGTTATTATTCAATATAGAGTTGGAAGTCCTAACTAGAGCTATCAGGGAGGAGAAAGAATTAAAAGACATCTAAATATAGAATTAAGTCATCAAATTGTCACGTATGGAAAACCCTAAAGATTCCACTAAAAAAAAAAATACTATTAGAAACAATAAACAAATACAGTAAAACCTTAGGATAAAGAAATCAATGTACAAAAATCCATACTGTTATTATATTCTAATAATGAAGTTTTAGATAAAGAAAT
>NW_011889065.1:653224-655308 GCF_000151845.1 Pteropus vampyrus
TTCCTCCCTCCCCCGCAACTCTCTGGTAACCACTAGTCTATTGTCCATGTCCAGGAGTCTCTGCTTGTTTGTCCTGTTTGTTTGTTGCTTTTAGGTTTATATTCCACATATAAGTGGTATCATGTGGTTTTCAACTTTTTCTGTCTGGCTTATTTCACTTAGCATGATTATCTCAAGGTCCATCCACATTGCCACAAAAGGAAACAGGAATCTCAATAAACTTTAAATATTTTATATAAAACATATTGCTGTTTCAATTATTCAAACTCTTGCCTCTTCAGAAACCTCATTTATTGAATCCTAAATCCCCATGAATCTTTAACCTTTTTCCTGAGAATTCTTAAAAAATAATGACATATATCAGCAATGCTGTACACTACTTCATGACTCAGTATAATTTCTCCATAAAAATTTAAAAAAGTTTATTTAAAATTACATGTGAATAAAAAGAGCTGAAATTCTTTATGCCTAATAACTTTTCACATTTTAGCTCTCACCTCTTCTGGGAACTTGCTCTATTAGTTATTAGTTTTTATATATTTGCTCTCTACCTCTATACCAGCTCTTTACTTAACCTTTAAAATATCTCAACTTTCTTACATTTAAAAATAAACTCTCTATTGGGAAATGCCATAAGTAAAATGGTGGAGTATGAGACCAGCCAAGCTGGCGTAGAAGGTAGGTGTGCATGCTTTCTCTTGTGACCACATCAAAATTACAACTAAACTACAGAACGACCATCACTGGGATTTGCCTGAGGTCTGGCTGAACAAAATTCCTACAATCATGGATTTACAGAAGAGGCCACCTCGAGACTGGTAGGAGGGACAGAGATGTGAAATGAACATGTCTCACAACAGCAAGTGGTGGTCAAGAATCTGGAGGGTTATCTTGGCTGCAGAGGTCTCTCTGGAAGAGCAAGGGATCCCAGCCCCACACCAGGCTCCCCAGACCAGGGCTCCAGTGCCGGAAAAAGAAGTCTCAACAACCTCTAGCTATGAAAACGAGTGAAGATTGTGGCTGAGTGAGACAGAGGGCTGCGAGAGTTGTAGATGTTCCTCTTAAAGTGACCACATGTGGACTTACTCCCTGATGAACTAACTTGCTCTGAGCTTCAGCTCTGAGGCAGCTGCTCCAGGGGTGCCAGGGATATATATGGAGACAATGAGTTGTTAGGCTACAGGGAGAGAACTAGAGGGGCAGCCTTCTCCCAGACACAAGTTCTGGTAGTATTAATTATTCCTTGGTTGAGTCCTCCCTATTCTCAATGTGCAGATGCAGGAGATCACTATATCTGAGTCTCCATCGACCTGGATAACACAGGTAGCTCCACCCAAGGAATTTTGAGACTCTGCCTCTCTCAGCTTGTGGGCCCACAAAATCTGCCTTGAGTTTATTCCATACAAATGACTTACCTTGGCTCATGCTGCGGACTTTCCTAAAATCTCTCAAAGGCTCACAAAACCCAAAGAAGCAGCATCTGGCCTCAGTGTGCCCCATACCTCTTGTTGAGCAGTCTCAAGCCTGGCACTACCAGAAGCCAGCCTCAGCTTCTGACTTGGCCTCTCAAGACACATTCAAACCCAGTGTGTGTGGTAGCCATGTGCAGATTGCTTGGTGATTCTTACCAGTTGGCCTTGGAAGTTGATAGGCTGTGGCTGAACTTGGCCTGCAGGTGGGCTTCTCCCAGAAGGCCTTTGGGCCAGCACACTCACTGGCCTGCTTCAACCTACAATGGAGAATGAGAACCACCCATGGCTGCATCTGAGGAGGACACACCCATAGGGAAAACTGGGCAGGCACCAGAGCCCTGCTAAAGTGAATCCTGCTCCATAAGGTCAGCTCTTTATAGTCTAATCTTCACAAACAATTAGCCCAAGGGTTGGTCCCTCCCATTGCTGTGCAAACAGCAACCGAAGCATACCTTGAGCACCTCAGTCAGATGACCAGAGAAGACTGTGCAACTGGGCACCACAGGACACCTATTACATAAAGTTGTTCTACTAAGACCGGGAGACTTAGGAGCCTTACCTAATACATAGAAACAAACACAGGGAAGCAGTCAAAATGGGGAGACAAGGAAA
>NW_011889065.1:655358-670784 GCF_000151845.1 Pteropus vampyrus
AGTTCTGGTAGTATTAATTATTCCTTGGTTGAGTCCTCCCTATTCTCAATGTGCAGATGCAGGAGATCACTATATCTGAGTCTCCATCGACCTGGATAACACAGGTAGCTCCACCCAAGGAATTTTGAGACTCTGCCTCTCTCAGCTTGTGGGCCCACAAAATCTGCCTTGAGTTTATTCCATACAAATGACCTACCTTGGCTCATGCTGCGGACTTTCCTAAAATCTCTCAAAGGCTCACAAAACCCAAAGAAGCAGCATCTGGCCTCAGTGTGCCCCATACCTCTTGTTGAGCAGTCTCAAGCCTGGCACTACCAGAAGCCAGCCTCAGCTTCTGACTTGGCCTCTCAAGACACATTCAAACCCAGTGTGTGTGGTAGCCATGTGCAGATTGCTTGGTGATTCTTACCAGTTGGCCTTGGAAGTTGATAGGCTGTGGCTGAACTTGGCCTGCAGGTGGGCTTCTCCCAGAAGGCCTTTGGGCCAGCACACTCACTGGCCTGCTTCAACCTACAATGGAGAATGAGAACCACCCATGGCTGCATCTGAGGAGGACACACCCATAGGGAAAACTGGGCAGGCACCAGAGCCCTGCTAAAGTGAATCCTGCTCCATAAGGTCAGCTCTTTATAGTCTAATCTTCACAAACAATTAGCCCAAGGGTTGGTCCCTCCCATTGCTGTGCAAACAGCAACCGAAGCATACCTTGAGCACCTCAGTCAGATGACCAGAGAAGACTGTGCAACTGGGCACCACAGGACACCTATTACATAAAGTTGTTCTACTAAGACCGGGAGACTTAGGAGCCTTACCTAATACATAGAAACAAACACAGGGAAGCAGTCAAAATGGGGAGACAAGGAAAGATGTTCCACATGAAAGAATAGAACAAAGCTCCAGAAAAAGAGCTAAACAAAGTAGAGACAAGCAATTTATCAGATGCAGAGTTCAAAACACTGGTTATAAGGATTCTCAATGAACTTAGGGGAAGAGTAGATAAATTCAGGGAAAATTTTAATAAAGGGATAGAAAGGTACAATGGAAATGGAAAACATAAAAGGGAATCAGTCAGAAATGAAGAATACAATATCTGACATGAGAACATTAGAGGGAGTCAACATAGTGGATGAAGCAGAGGATCGAATCAGCAATTTGGAGGTTGGGGTAGTGGAGGACACCCAATCCGAACAATAATATAAGAAAAAAATTCAAAAACATGAGAATAGTTTAAGGGGCTTCTCAGACAACATCAAACACAACAACATTCTCGTCATAGGGATATCAGAAGGAGAAGAGAGAGCAAGAAATTAAAAACCTATTTCAAAAAATAATGACAGAAAACTTCACTAACTTGGTCAAGGAAATAGTCATAAAGCCCAAGAAGTGCAAAGAGTTCCAAACGACATAAACCTAAAGAGATTCACACCAAGACACATCATAATTAAAATGCTATAGGTTAAAACAGAGAGAAAATCTTAAAATAGTAAGAGAAAAGCAACTAGTTACCTACAAGGGAACTCCTAAAAGACTGTCAGAGATTTCTCAATAGAAACTTTGCAGACCAGAAGGGCTTGGCACTAAATATTCAAAGTGGTGAAAATCTAGGACCTACAACCAAAATTACTCTACCTGGCAAAGCTATCATTTAGAATCAAAGGACAAATAAAGAGCTTCCCAGACACAAAAAAGCTAAAGGAGTTCACACCAAACCAGTATTACAAGAAATGTTAGAGGGACTTCTTTAAGAAGAAGAAGAAGTATGTATCAAAAATATGAATAAAGAATGGCAATACTATGTATCTGTCAACAAATACTTCAAATGAAAAAGAAATAAATGCTCCAATAAAAAAAATAAGGTGGCTGAATGGATAAGAAAACAAGGCCCTTGCATAGGTTACCTACAAGAAACTTACTTCAGATCAAAAGATACACAGAAACTAAAAGTAAATAGATGGAAAAGATATTTCATCATGAATCTAGAGTTTTTGCTGAGTGGAATAAGTCAAATAGAGGAAGACAAATACCATATGCTTTCACTTACATGTGGAATCTAAGGAACAACATTAACAAAAAAAAACCAAACAAACTCAGATACAGAGAACAGTTTGAGGGTTACCGGATGGGAGGAGGTTTGAGGGGGTAGGTGAAAAGGGGGAAGGGATTGAGAAGTACTACAAAATGATAGTTACAAAATAGTCACGTAGATATAAAGGATAGCATAAGGAATATAGTCAATAATATTGTAATAGCTATGTATAGTGCTAGATGTGTACTGGATTTATGGAGGTGATTACTTCATGAGTTATACAGATGTCTAATCACTATGTTGTACACCTAAAACTAATATAATGTTGTATGCCAACTATTATTAAAAAATAAAAAATATATATATTAAAAAAAAATGGTGGAGTAGGTAGCTCCAAACTGTCAGAACTCTGGAAAACAGTCAAAGATTTACAGCAACCAACTAAATGCTAATTCAAGAGATAGGCAACTTAAACTGGTAAGAAAGCTTTACGGCATTTTTACTTGCTTTTGCTCCACTCTGTCCCAAACTCAGAGATGGCCTTAAAGACACCACACTACATTCCCAGTGTCAAACCCCGGTCCCTGTTTCCAAAGGAAGCATATCATACATTAGTCACAAAGTATCATGTTTGTATGTTCTGACTTGTCAGGAAGCTACCGAAAGGCCTGACACAAGGCTCTTGACTATGTTTTGCATAACTGAGAAGTCATTCAAGACTGAAAAGTGGCAACTTTTTCATTTGCATACACCGCTCAAAAACATTTTAAGGTGAACTAAAAACCAGTGATTACCTGGGGTAAAGATTACAGTCGAGACAATGGACTGCCTTAAACTCTGGAAGAAAAGCTGGAGAGAGATTATTTGGGAATTTAGGTTATTCTAAAGTGTCTTTGTAATACTAAGGAATTTAGAAGGCCACACACATCAGTGCAGGACAAATGCTCAGAAAGACCTGAGAAGACCCTAATTTTTGACCTTTGGCTGACCTCTAAGCTCAATTCGAGCAGAAAATGAAAGCTAAAGCAGATTTGTAAGCAGTCTAGCTAATTGATTTATTATTATTACTATTATTATTATTATTAGCACTTAACATGAGATCTACCCTCTTAGCAAATGTTTAAGTGTATAATACAGTATTGTTAACTATAGGCACTATACTGTACAGATCTCTAGCTCTTTTTTTGTGTGTGTAAATTGAATCTTTGTCTCCTTTGACTAATACCTCACCATTTTCTTCCTTCCTTAGCTGCTGGCACCCAACATTCCACTTTCCGTGTCTATGAGTTTGACTATTTTAGATTCTTCTTACTTAATATACTATCCCCAGGTTCATCCATGTTGTTTCAAATGACAGGATTTCTTTCTTTTTTTAAAGGTGAATAATATTCCACTGTATGTATATACCAAATTTTCTTTAGTCATTTATCCACTGATGGACATTTAGTTTGTGCATACCTCTTGGATATTGTAAATAATGCTGCAATGAACATGGAAGTGCTAATATCTTTTGGAGAACCCGATTCCAATTCTTTTAGATAAATACCCAGAAGTAGGATTGCTGGAGCATATGATAGTTCTATTTTTAATTTTATAAGGAACTTCCATACTGTTTTCCATAGTGACTGCACCAATTTACATTTCCACCAACAGTACACAGGGGGTCCCTTTTCTCCACACTTTTGAAAATAGTTATTTTTATAATAGCCATCCTAACAAGTGTGAAGTGATATCTTATTGTCATTTTCATTTGCATGTCCTTGATGATGAGTAATTTTGAGCAACTTTTCATGTATCTGTTGGTAATTTGGTGTGTCTTCTTTGAAGGAATATCTACTCAAGTCCTTCACTCATTTTAAAAATTGGATTACTTGAATTTTAGCTATCAAGTTGTATGAGTTTCTTATACATTTGGATATTTATCTCACATCAGATATATGGTTTACAAGTACATTTTCCTATTTCATATGTTGCAATTTTACTATTTCCTTTGCTATATAAAAGTGTTTTTAGTTTATTTAGTTCAATTTTCTATGTTCTTGTAGCCTCCTGTGCTTTTGGTATAATATTCATGAAATTCTTGTCAAGACCAATGTCAGGAAATTTTGTCCCTGTGTTTTCTTCTAGGAGTTTTACAGTTTCAGGTCTTACAATTAAATCGTTAATCCATTTAAAGTTGATTTGTGGGTGTGGTGTAAGCAAAAAGTCTATTTTTCCTTTGCCAATGGATATCCAGTTTTCTCAGCACCATTTGTTGAACAGACTATTCTTTTCCTGTTGTGCATTCTTGGAACCTTTGCCAAAGATCAGTAGATTGCATATGAGTGATATTAATTTTAGACTCCTATTCTGTTCCATTGACTTATATGTCTGTCCTTATGCCAGTGCCATATTGTTTAAATTTCAGTAGCTTTTTAAAATATAGTTTGAAATCAAGAAGGGTAATGCTTCCATCTTTGTTCTTTCTCAAAATTGTTTTGGCTATTTAGGGTCTTTTGTGGTTCTGTATGAATTTTGGGATCGCTTTTTCTATTTCTGTAAAAATACTATTGGGATTATGATACAGATTATATTGATTATGTAGGTCATTTTGGATTGTTTGGACATATTAACAGAATTAAAACTTTCAATCTGTGAACATGGGTTGTCTTTCTACTTATTGTGTCTAATTTCTTCCATCAATGTTTTGTAGTTTTCAGTATACAAGTTTTTCACCTTCTTGGTTAAGTTTATTCTTAATATTTATTTTTTATTATATTTTTGAGGGGGGTGCTTTTTTAAATGAAAATTTTCCTTTTTGGGTAGTTTCTTGTTAGTGTTTGATACAATTGATTTTGTACGCTGATATTGTATCCTAAAGATTTACTAAATTTGTTTATTACAAATTTAAAATTTCTAACAAGATTTGTGTGTGTGTGCGTGAAGTTGTTATGGTTTTCTATTAAAAAAAAGATTATGTCATCTGCAAACAGAAATAATTGTATTTTTTCTTTCCAATTTGGATAATAGTTGGGCAGTTCCTCAAACAGTTAAGCATAGAATTACCATATGACCCTAAATTCTACCTCTAGTCATATACTCTAAAGAATAAAAATCAAACATTCAAACAAATACAAGATATGCATGCTCATGACAGCACTATTCACAATAGACAAAAAGTAAGCATAGCCTAAACGTTTACTTATAGATAAATGGATAAACAAATTGTGGGATATACATACAATAGAATATTATTTAGCCATAAAAACGAAGTCTTGATACATGCTGCAACATAGATCATGTTGTTAAGAAGCCAGGCACAAGAGTTCACATATTGTATGATTACATTTATATTAAATATAGGAAGTACATAAATCGAGTGTTAGAGAATGCAGACTGGTGGTCACCAAGGGCTTGGGGATAGAGAAATGGGGCAAAACTGCTTAATGGTTAAGGGGTTTTACTTTGGAATGATTGTAATATTTTGGAACTAGATACAGGTGGTGGTTGTACAACATTGTAAATGCACTAAATGCCACTAAATTATTGATTTAAATTGATAATTTTATGTAATATAAATTTCACCTCCAAATATCTTTTTAAAAATAATCCTCTTGTGACCCTGTATGTATGTCTAGCTATCGTTGTATTGCTCTTTCTCTTCTTAGTCAAACTTCTCAAAAACTAGTCTCCACACACTCTTTAAATCCTCACTTTCCATCACTTCTCAAAGCACAACAATCTGCTTTCCACTTCAACAACAGCCCTACTGAGAACTGCTCTTGCAAAGGTTTCCAGTGACATCCATGTTTTCCAAGTGGACATTTTCCATTTTCTTGCTAAACTTCTCTTGATTTTATATTCTGATCTTCTATTCTCATTAACCTTCAATTTCCCTATTTCTTCTTGTACTTTTTCAGTTCTTTCCTGTTGTTCATCTTCATGGATTTCTTTCCTTTATTTTTTAACCATTGGACTTGCCCAGAGCTCCATGCTTTGCAATGCTCTCTCTCTCGATCTCATCTATTTCCATGGTTTTAAAAACAATTTGACTAGATAACCCCTAAATCTATATCTACAGCATTAATCTCACTCCCAAGCTCAAATGTATATAGCCAATTGTCTGTTGATCTTATGTACTTTGCTATATGTTATAGGTTCCTCAGATTCTGAAAACTGAACTCCTCATACTACTACTTAAACCTACTCCTGCCCCTGCATTCTAGATCGCTATAAATGGCATCACTATCCACCTGCTCACCAATATCAGAAAACCTGGGTTAGTCCTAGACATTTACTTGACATCCAATTAATATCCAGTCTGGTTGATTTTCCTTCTCATTGTATCTCAAATTCCTCTCCTCCTCTTCATCCTTAGCATAATTGAGTTGTTTCTCCTATGGACTATTATAATAATTTACTAACCATTTTATTCACTTCCTCTTTAATCCACCCACCAACCATCATTTATAGGACACACAAGTAAATACAAAACAGATCATACTATTTCTGTGCTTAGAGTACTGTGTGCTTCTTTAATGCTTATAAAATAAAGCCTCATATCCTTTGCTTGATATTCCAGGTTGTACAAAATATGGTTCTATATTTCACCAGCCTTATCCCTCACTATTTCCTATCTTACCTTTATTTAATATCAAACTCCTTATAGTTTTTCAACGTTATGCTGTTTCTCATCTCCTTTCATTCGTTTATACTCCCTCTCCCTGAAAATGTGTTTTCTATTTTTCAATTAGGTTTTGAAATACTCTTAGTCATCTTTCAAGATTCAACTAAGGCATCACCTACTTCAGAAAGCTTTTCCTGAACTTCCAGGTCAGAGAGAAAAAGTATCTTTTTGTGTTCCCATAGGATCATATACATACATATATCTCAACACTTAGTTAATTAAACCTGTGTGATTCTGATTATCTCCTTCATTTGACTATAAGACCCTTGAGGCAGGCACCATATCATTTACCTGTGCCATAAGTGCCTTTTACATTCAGTGAATGTTTGTTGTACACAAGGGCAAAAAAGGCAAAGATAGTATCATTAAATATGAGTAGTGCAGACCTTACATATATTTTTTTGATATTTGTTGACCCATAGCTTTCTTGAGACTCTTGCCTGTCTTGTCTGCATTCTCTTTGCTGGCTGCTTTCTGATCCATATTTTAGGCATGGAAATGTTCCTTTGCTAACTTCCTTTGGTAGGAAGATACTTCTATAGGAAAGCCTGGACAGTAGTTAAGTCTCCAATTTTGCAGCATGATAATGTTAGTTTACTTTGCAAACATCGTCCCTCTGGCAGTAGTATTAACTAAGGGACACTATTGTGGATATGTTTTTGCTCCCCTGTCTTGTAGATTATATGGAATCTACATTCTGCCATTTTGATTTAGTAGATATCTAGTAAGCATATTAAGACAGAAGTAAAGAAGCAACTTTTATATGATTAATGTGCACTCTTTATTTATTAACTTGTATAGATAGAAATGCAGAGGCATTCTATAAAAGATGCATATGAATAGAAAATAACTATTTTAAGGATAGAACCAAGCATATATAGGTCATTTTAGATATATCTCATAACCCAGTGGAGTGATGAAAGACTACTTCTCCATTTTACACATAGGTATCAGACACTTGAGAAGAAAATTCTCAAACTTAGAAAGTTTGTTACTAGATATTGATCTTCTTGTTTGTATACTTCATTTGTGGAAAAAATCAAACCATGACCTCAAATTTTGGCTTCCACTAAATATTTAGATCTTTTCTTTTGCTCAATTCCTTTGATGATGATCTCCTTATTGATTCTAAATATGGAACAGGACAACTAGGGCTTTCTTCAGTCAAATTACACATTGGGCTTTTCCTCCCACTAGTAATCTAATTGGTTGGATTTCAGTAGTTATTTTCACAACATTAGTAAGATAGGTGTTATTTTGCCTTTTGTGCTATGTAACTTTGTATAAATTAGTTGCTTTTCAACAGTTTTGCATGGTTAAGCACCTATATTTTTTGTTCTTATTTATAACTCTGACAATTTGTACTAGAGAGACTCAAGGAGCAGTCATTTGGACTATCATTATTGCTTTCAAAGTATTCTATCTAACCTTAAGAAAATGCCAGAATCGTTTCATTCCAGATAATTTTCTAATGTAATTTGCATGTTGTCTACAAAAAAGAATTACTTCTTAAGGATTTTTTTTTCCTTTGCATGTTCTTCTTCAAAGATGGTTCAATCTAGTATGAATATTCATAAGAAAATGCTTAAAAATAAAATAACTTAGATAGTTTTATAGTGCAACAATTCTTAGATTTTAATTCTACTTCCAAACAGATTTGGCCAAAATATTTTAGTTTTAAACAGATTTGGGTTAGGAAAAGAAATAACTCATAATTAGAGTTATTTTTCACTCATCTGATAATTATTGGATCACTCAGTTTCAGAGCCAAAGACATTTCTTAAGTATACATTTCAGTTTGATCTCACTTATGGAAACATTACCTAGTATGGTATATCAAGAAAGAAGAGTTATTAGCTAAAATTCAACCAACTAACCAATCAAAC
The DNA here is from genome assembly GCF_000151845.1 of Pteropus vampyrus. Taxonomy (NCBI): domain Eukaryota; kingdom Metazoa; phylum Chordata; class Mammalia; order Chiroptera; family Pteropodidae; genus Pteropus; species Pteropus vampyrus. The sequence continues at coordinate 663,937 of NW_011889065.1, forward strand.
AGAAAATCTTAGAAACCCATGAATTTAATATTTAAGCATATTTTTATATGTCTGATAATTTACTGTAGGCATTTGCATATATTAAATCCTATCTTTGATGTCCTCACTGCTTCCCCAATACTCATCTTGACAGTTTTGCTGAAAATACATAAAGGAGTAAGCCCTTCCTCTGATGTTCCTGTAAGAAGATTATATAAACTTTATTTCCTAGAGCTGTTGATTTTTACCTAAACATGATTTTTTTAACCTAAACACGGTTATTTATGAGTTTGTTGTTAGCAACAGAAAAATTAAACCAGTTTAAACACATATCCAGTTTGATATGTATATATAAAACCAAACTCGGACAGTCAATTGTACTTCTGTATTATCTAACATACATTTCACTTTTTTTTGTGGTAATCTATTTTTAACTTTATCTTCTTATTATAAAGAGAGATAATGTCAGGAGGAGGAGAGTCATAGTCTGGGATGATTTTTTAACAGTTATATAAATTCAATTATTTTATTTTGATTCCTACTGGGTTCTGGAGGCTGTTTATTGAGCATGAATGCAGCATTCCCCAAAGCAGAGCTTCTTTGAAGATGGTGGCTCCTCATTTTGTACATTGGATGCTAGATGGATATGGTAGATTTTCAGTGGTAATCTTGTAAAAGAGGAATATACATAGGATGTGTTCTCATTTTTTAACACGTAAGAAACATTGCCTGGGACCTCTCAGCAATGCTTTCCTAGGAAGGACAGATTGTGCAATGAACTAGAACATCAATCTAAATAGATAAGAACACAAAGGCAAGATAATTTGAGTCATGATGCTAATGTTACTTTGCTTATTCCAGTTGTCTTTTGGGGTCTGGGATAGTTCAGGTTAAATGTGGTTACTGAAAAGGCTTGAAGCTTTACAGAATGCTATACCAATTTATGGTATCATTTTACTATATCTTCATCAGCACTGAGCAATAGTAGTTATTTTCACCTTTAAGAATTGTATAAATAAAACTTGGTAAATATGAATTGTTAAAATTTCATTTGAATGGACATATTTTCTTACATTTATTGTCAGCTATATTGCTTCTTCCGGAATTCATCTTCTGTCTTTTTATTATTTATTATAGTGTTGTTAAAAAATCTTCATATGACAATTACATATATTCTTTATTGCTTTTTAAAGAAAATATTCCTACAGTTTCCCATTTGACTTTTAATATTATTCAAGGACATTAAATTAAGATATATACTAATCTGTGAGACTTTATATATGTGATATCATCCATTAAGATAATCTAAGATTATTCTACTTTACTCAGAGTCCAGTTAAAATAATTAATTAAAATGTTTTTTAAATCTATTTTAGAAAACATGGATTGCATTCTAAAATAATATGAATGGGAAAAAAATTTTAAGACATGACACAAAGCCATAAGGAAGACTAAAATAACTGAAGCTATTTTAACTGATCTCATTTGAACAACTCAACAGATTAGACAATTCTCTTTATTTCTTATATAAGACATACCAATTGATGCACCTGATATGCTGAATGTTCATGGCCAATAGATTACTCTTTAGCATTGGAGAGAGTGTGAAGAAATACCATTCATCTGCTACTGCTGGGAATGTAAATCAATGTAACTTCGTATGGAGTGCAATCTGCCAACCAGTATCTTTTAAAAAAAGATATTCTTTTACTCTGTAAGAAATTTATATTATATGTATGCAGGCAAGTATTTGCCAATGTATACATAAAAAGATCTTCATCATAACGCTTTTGTATTTGTAATTGTTAAAACAGGCAATAATTAATGTCCGTCAGTAGAGGACTGATTTAGTAAATTTATGATACATACAATGGAATACTATTAAAATAAATGGAAGTAAATGTATGTTTTATGTTATAGAAGATAGTCAATAAACATGGTCATTAAGTGAAAATAAACAAGTTTCAGAGAAGAATACATTATAGGAATCTATTTATAAAGAGAAAATTTTTGAAGGTATATGTAAGAGCCTTGATAATGGTTATTTCTGGTGAGTTGGACTGGAGGCTCAAGGTGGGAAAAATCCTTTTGTTTCTATTCGTATATATTATGTACCGATTTTATTTTATTATTAGCATGTAATTACTTTTATATATTTGTTTATGTTAAAAAAATCCATGATTGTTTAATTCAGGTTCCTTTTCTTTTTTGTGAAAGTTTTTCCAAAGACCAAGATGTGGTAAGAGAGAGAAATTAGTCTTCATTCCTATGTGGATCTGTTCCTGTAATCTGCGACTATACAGGTCTCAATTACATCCATATTTCAATTGGGGAAAACATATGTTTTAAGTTGAAAAAAATATTCTGAAACAAGATTAAAATTTGAAAATTAGCTCATGGCCTAAATCTGGCTCACCGGCACTCTTAGTATGACACAAATATTTGTAAAATTAATTTTAAGCATTCAAAAGATTATGATTTTAAATTTAAAAATTGAATTTTCTTCTTCTTTTGAAAAAATAAAATGTTAAACTACTGAGATTCATGGAAACAATCAGCTTGAACTGAATAGTAGCTACCACTTTTATATGGGTTGTGTGACTCAATTTGTCACAAACTCACTGCTCATAATTGTCATGTATCTTGATTCTTGATAACTGAAACCTCCATAGCCACTATAGATATGAGTTGACTCATACCCTAAAACTCATGGGTGAATCATATTTTAAAAGTACATTTACCCTTTCTTTGTTAAGTTAATATGAAGATAGCAAATCATTTTTTAAAAAGTTAAGCACAAGCAATGACATCTTTTGTGTAAATTCGCAATGGTCTGCTCCAGAGTTTGATCAAAGTGAGATAAACTCACGACAGCCCTTGTCAGGCTCTTAAGATTAATGCCATACCTCAAATTGATTTTGGAAAGAAGCAGGAAAAAAAATAGATAAATGAGACACCAGCATATAGTTAAGGTAATATAAAGATCTATTTATACTACACAATACACAATAAAACTAAGACTATAGTAAGATTACAAGTTACTTAAGACTTTATATCACTGAAGACTTTATTTTGAGGAACATTACAGATAGAAACGCTATGAAGTGGATACGAATTGCAAGTACATGATATTTGTATTTCCCAGAAGGTTAGAAACAGAAAAAAAGTTTCTTGTCCAAGGTTACTAAGATCATTTTCAAAAAGATTAAGAATGGAAACAAAGCTTTTCAATTCTGTGGCATAGTCCAAAGCATGCCATTTTTCAATACAACTTTGCTAATTGAAAGAGCACAAGTAAATCATAATAAGGTTAATTCTGTATGGGCATTAAATATTAAGTAATGATTATCTAAGATAGAATGAATAAACAGAGAAAAGAAAAGTGGACATATGTACCAATTATTTTCCTTTTTGTTCATCACAATTGATAATGAATGACATAAAACACAAAGACAGAGATGGAGAGAACAATAGTGTAGCTTTATTTAAAATATGTAAATAGAGCAAAAGAGAAAGCAAAACACCATTGGTTATTACAAAGCCTTTACTTGGATTTTAGGGTTGCCAAGATTTGCCATGTTGGCTGATGGAAAACTATAGACAGCTAAACCAAGAGACTGATGAATTATTAATATCAAGACTAAAGTGGTTAGTAGACTCGAAACTAGAACAAATTAACAAAAAGACCTTTCAAATTTTAAGATGGATCATAGCTAATCTTCTAAAAAAACAAAAAATTCAAGATATATCTTTATATCTGTATAGATAGACATAGATATAGATGATATAGATATAGATTAGATATAGATATAGATATTTTTAGAAGTTTTATGTTTATAAAAAATAATCAGGCATAAAGTACAGAGAGCTCTTATATGCCACTCCCCCTTTCTCTCTCCCTATTATCCTCTATTATTGACATCTTTGATTAGTGTGGTGAATTTGTAACAATCGATGGGTCAATACTGATATATTATTATTAAGTAAAGTCTGTAGTTTACATTAGGGTTCACTCTTCATTTTGTACACTTAATAGGTTTGGACAAAAGTATGATGTTATGTATCCACCATCACAGTAACATACAGAATATTTTCATTGCCTTAAAAATCTTCTGTGCTCAACCTCTAAACATTGACCTTTCTAATGTATTCATAGTTTTGCCTTTTCCATTATGTCATATAGTTGTAATCAAACCATATGGAACTGTTTCAGATTCACTTCTTTTATCAGTATGCATTCAAGTTTTCTTCATGTTTTTATATGGCTTGATAGTTCAGTTCTTTTATTGATAAATGATATTCCATTGTATGGATGTAACACAAATTATTTATCTATTTACCCATTGGAGAACATCTTGGTTTTCTCCAAGTTTGGGAAATTTTTAATAAAGTCGCTATAAACATTTATGTCCATGTTTTTGTGTAGTCATGTTTGCAACTTGTTGAGTAAATACCAAGGACAGTGACTGATGGATCACATGGTAAGAGTATGTTTAATTACTTTTTCCAGTTTCATTGAAATATAATAGACAAATAGTTGTTCATATTTACATTGTACAATTCAATGAGTTTTTTTCATTTATAATTGGCATACAATAATATATTGGTTTCGGTTATATAGCATAGTGTTAGAGATCTATAAAACTCACAAAGTGATAATCCCATTAAATCTAGTAACTGTCTTTCCCCTTACATGTTTATTAACAACATTAACTATTTTTCTTATGCTAAACTTTATATCTCCATGTCTATTTTGTAATTGTCTATGTGTACTTAATTGCTTTGCCCTATTTTGCTGCACCCACCCCACTCCCATCCAGTAGCTCTCAAAATGTTCTCCATATCCATGAGTTTATTTCCACTTTTGTTGTTGTTATTGTTTTATTTGTTCTTTAGATTTCACATGTATGTGAAATCCTGTGATACTTGTCTTTCTCTATCTGACCCATTTAATTCAGTGCAATACACTCTAGGTCCATCAAGACAATATTTTTTTCCATCTCATTTCTTTCAGTCTGTGTGTGTCTTTTAATCTGAAGTCAGTCTCTTGTAGGCAGCATATGTATGGGTCTTGTTTTCTTATTCATTCAGCCACCCTTTCCTTTGGTTGGAAGACTTAATTCTTTTCCATTTGAGGTACTTGTTGATAGGAATGTAGTTATTATCATTCTTTTTTCCTGTTTTTGATACATTTTTTTTTTCTTCTTAAAGAAGTCCCTCCAACATTCCCTGTAATACTGCCTTGGTGTTGATAAATTCCTTTAGCTTAATTTTGTCTGGGGAGCTTTTCATCTGTCCTTAGACTCTAAATGATAGCTTTGCTGGATAAAGTATTCTTGGTCATAGATCCTGGATTTTCATCACATCAATTGTTTTGTGCCAAGCGCTTCTGTTCTGCAAACTTTCTATTGAGAAATCAGTTGGCAGTCTTATGGGTGCTCCCTTGTGGATAAATAGCTTTGCTCTTGCTGCTTTTAAGATGCTCTCTTTGTATTTAAACTTTGGCATTTTAATTATGATGTGTTTTAGTATGGGCCTCTTTGCATTCATCTTTTTTGGGAGTCTCTGAGCTTCTTGAGGTTGTATGTCTATTTCCTTCACCATGTTAGAAAAGTTTTCCATCATTATTTCTTCAAGTAGCACTTCAACTGCTTGTTTTTCTCAGATACCCCAACGGCACAGATATTTTATATTTAATAATGTCCCATAGGCTCTTTAAATTATTATTATAGTCTTGGCTTCTTTTTTTCTTTCTGTTCTGATTGAGTGTCCTTGGTTTCTTCATTCTCTATATCGGTGGTTTGATCATCTTCTTTATCCACTCTGTTGACTCCTTCTAATATACTCTTCATCTCAGATAATGTGTTCTTCGTTTCTGACTGGTTCCCTTTTATAATTTCCATTTCCATTTTTATGTTTTTATCTCTTTGTTAAAGTTCTCACTGAGTTCATCTACACTTCCCCAAGTTTATTGAGCATCTTTATAACCAGTGTTTTGAACTCTACATATTTTAGATTGCTTCACTCCATTTTTCCTGGAGCTCTGTTCTGTTCTTTCATACAAGTTCTGCTTCTTTGTCTCCCCATTTTGGCTGTCTTTCTGTGTCTGCTTCTATGTACTAAGCAAAGCTCCCGTCTCCTGGTCATATTAGCGTGGCTTTGTATAGTAGGTGTCCAGTGGCACAGTCCTGAAAGGAGCTCAGCTTCAGGCCAAGTATAGCCCCAACCCATGCCCCTCCAGTCCACCTGTTAAGATTCAATAAGCAATCCACAGATGCTGTGCTTATATTTGCCTCAAGAAGCCATGCCAGAAACTAGGTCAGCTGCCACTAGCATGAGTCTTGGTGCTGCTCAGCAAGGAGCACTTGGCTTGTGGAGGACACAACTGAATGTGGCTTGGGTGGGGTTGTGAGTTGGAGGAGGCAGAGTTTCAGGGAATCTTATGGGCGACAGGACCTCTGTTATCCAGTTCAATAATTTATCAGCTATGGCAGTGCTACGTCTGCACACTGGGAGAGGAAAAGCTCAATAGAGGAACAATGGATACTGCCAGCACTTCTGCTTGAAAGAGAGCCTCACCTCCAGCCCTTGCTCTGACAACTCTGTGTCTCCTTATAAGTCCATGGTGCTCCCCAAGCAGCTAACCGGGCACTGGTGTTCAGAGTGAACAGATCTGTCACTGCAAAAGTCTGCTTGCAGACACGGCCCCTTTAAGAGGTGTCTGTAGCTGCTGGATCCCGCTGCTGTAGCCTCTGTCCCATTCAGATGCTCAGTCTGGTCAGCCTTGCGTCTTCACCTACTCCCACCTCCTCCTATTGCAGAGTGATTTCTTATTTATCTCCCTAGTTTTAGTGCTTCTGTTCATCTAG
>NW_011889065.1:670834-681365 GCF_000151845.1 Pteropus vampyrus
ATTGAGCATCTTTATAACCAGTGTTTTGAACTCTACATATTTTAGATTGCTTCACTCCATTTTTCCTGGAGCTCTGTTCTGTTCTTTCATACAAGTTCTGCTTCTTTGTCTCCCCATTTTGGCTGTCTTTCTGTGTCTGCTTCTATGTACTAAGCAAAGCTCCCAAGTCTCCTGGTCATATTAGCGTGGCTTTGTATAGTAGGTGTCCAGTGGCACAGTCCTGAAAGGAGCTCAGCTTCAGGCCAAGTATAGCCCCAACCCATGCCCCTCCAGTCCACCTGTTAAGATTCAATAAGCAATCCACAGATGCTGTGCTTATATTTGCCTCAAGAAGCCATGCCAGAAACTAGGTCAGCTGCCACTAGCATGAGTCTTGGTGCTGCTCAGCAAGGAGCACTTGGCTTGTGGAGGACACAACTGAATGTGGCTTGGGTGGGGCTGTGAGTTGGAGGAGGCAGAGTTTCAGGGAATCTTATGGGCGACAGGACCTCTGTTATCCAGTTCAATAATTTATCAGCTATGGCAGTGCTACGTCTGCACACTGGGAGAGGAAAAGCTCAATAGAGGAACAATGGATACTGCCAGCACTTCTGCTTGAAAGAGAGCCTCACCTCCAGCCCTTGCTCTGACAACTCTGTGTCTCCTTATAAGTCCATGGTGCTCCCCAAGCAGCTAACCGGGCACTGGTGTTCAGAGTGAACAGATCTGTCACTGCATAAGTCTGCTTGCAGACACGGCCCCTTTAAGAGGTGTCTGTAGCTGCTGGATCCCGCTGCTGTAGCCTCTGTCCCATTCAGATGCTCAGTCTGGTCAGCCTTGCGTCTTCACCTACTCCCACCTCCTCCTATTGCAGAGTGATTTCTTATTTATCTCCCTAGTTTTAGTGCTTCTGTTCATCTAGATCCCAGGTGACTTTCCTTGCTGTTTGCTCCGTGTTTCTATCACAAATTTGATTTGGTCTCAAGAGGGATAAACAGAGCTTCTATCATTAACGCCATGTTTATTTTCCTCTCGAGTATGTTTAATTTTGTAGAAAACTGCCAAATTGTCTTATAAATGGCTTGTACAATTTTTCATTCTGACCATCTATGAATGATAGTTTATGTTGCTTCACAATGTTGCCAATATTTAGTTGGTTCAGTGTTTTAGATTTTAGCCATTCTAATAAATGTATAGTGATATATTTTTGTTTTAATTTGCAATACACTAAAGAGATAAAATGTTGAGCATCTTTTCATATGCTTGTTTGCCATATATAGATCTTCTTTGATTATATATCCATTCAGATAATTTATTTACTTTAAAAATTGAGTGTTTTTTTTTTCTTACTGTTGTGTTTTAAGTGTTTTCTTTTTTTTTTTTTTTCTTTATTTTGGATACCAGTTCTTCAGATACTTGTTTGGCAGATATTTTCTCCCAGTCTGTGGTGTCTTTCACAGGCCGGAAGTTTTAATTTTAATGTAGTCCAATTTCTTCAATTTTTTTTTTTTTTTTTTATGGATCATGCTTGTGGTATTGTATCCAAAACATCATCCTCAAACCCAAGGCCACCTAGATTTTCTCCTATTTTATTTTCCTGTTTTGTAATTTTGAATTTTATAGTTAGGTCTATGATACAATTTGAGTTACTTTTTGTGAAAGGCACAAGGCAGTGACTAGATTCCTTTATTTATTTATTTTGCACAAGCATAATAAAGTGTTCTAACACTATTTGTTTAAAAAAGCTATTATTTCTCCATTGAATTAAACTTGCTCCTTTGTCAAAGATCAATTGACCATATTTGGGTGCTAATGTAAATGGTATTATGTTAATTTCAAATTCCAATTGTTCATGGTATAGAGGAAATTGATTGACTTTGTATATTAATCTTGTATTCTGCAACTTCACTGTCATTATTAATTGCTAATTAGTTCCAGTAGATTTTGTCAATTCTTTGGAATTCTCTTCACAGGTAATCATGCTATCTGTGAACAGAGAGTTTTGTTTCTTTCCCAATCTGTATACGTTCATCTTTTCTTGTCTTGTCTTACTACATTAGCTAATACTTCCATTATAATATTGATTATGAGATGGCAAAAGTTGACATCCTTGCCTTATTCTTGATCTTAGTGGCCAAACTTTGTCAATCTGTGTTGTGCAGGCCACTTGCATTCACCTGAGAAATTTTTTCTTTTTTTTTTTTTTTAAATTGTGATAATAATACTAAAATAAGATTTGCCTTAACAAATGTTTAAGGGTACAACATATTATTGTTAATTATAGGCACAATAAAGAATACTGGTAGAACTTAATAATCTTGCTAGTTGAGATTTTAAATGTGTTGAAATACAGCTCCCCATTTTTCCCTGTCCCTAGCTTCTGGCAACCACCATTGTACTCACTTCTTTGAAAAATTTGACTATTTTAAATTTCTCATGCAGCATTTGTTCATCTATGTCTAGTTTATTTCACTTAGCATAATATCTTTGAGGTTCATTCGTGTTATCATATATGGCAGGACTGGCTTCTTTTAAAAGCTGAAAAATAATCCATTCTACGTATATACAATGTTTATCCACTCATCTGGCAACAGGCATTTGTGTTTTATCCATATCTTAGTTAAGTGCTGCAATCATGGGAGTACAGATATCTCTTTAAGATCCTGATTTCATTTCCTTTGGATATATACCCAGAAGTCCGATTGCTGGATAATATGGTATTTCTATTTTTAAATTCTTGAAGAAAAAATACCACTGTTTTCTATAGTGCTTGTACCAGTTTACATTTCCACCAATAGTGCACAATGGTTCCTCACTAACTAGTTAGTTAGTTAGTTAGTTAGTTAGTTAGTTAGTTAGTTAGTTTAAAATTAGCCATCCTAATAAGTCTGAGGTGATATCTCGCTGTGATTTTGATTTGAACTGATGACTAGTGATATTGAATACCTTTTTATATATCCATTGGCCATTGTATATCTTCTTTGCAAAAATGTCTATTCAAGTCTTATGCCTTTTTAACTGACTTATTATTTTTGCTATTTAGTTGTATATCTAATATATCTTGATTATTAACTTATTTTGAGATATATGGTTTGCAAATATTTTTTGCCATTATCTAGGTTGCCATTACAATATTTTAAATTTTTGGGTTTTTTTTTTGCTTTGCAGAAACATTTTAGTTTGATTTAGTTCTACTTGTCTATTTTTTACTTTTGTTTCTTGTGCTTTTGGTGTCATAAAGAAATCAATTCCAAGGCCAATGTCAAGAAGTTTTTCCCTATATGTTTTTTCCCTAGAGTTTTACAGTTTCAGGACTTGTGTTTAAATTTTAACATAAATTTTGATTTGATTTTTGTGTATGGTGTAAGATGAGGTTCAAACTCATTCTTTTGCATGTTTATACCTAGTTTTCTCAGCATTCTTTTGTTGTTGAGACTATCCTTTCCCATTGTGTACTCTTGACACCATTGCTAAATATCAGTCAGCTATATATTCATTGGTTTATTTCTGGGCTCTCTGTTATGTTCAGTTGGTCTATATGCCTATCTTTACATCAGTACCATATATTTTTAAATTACTGTAGCTTTGTAATGTATTTTGAAATCAGGAGTTGAGATGCTTTCACCTTTGTTATTCTTTCTTAAGATTGTTTTGGCTATTCAGATTCCTTTGTGGTCCTATATAAATTTTATGATAGTTATTTTCTATTTCTGAGAAAATGTCAGTTACAATATGGACTGCATTAAATGTGTAGATTGCTTTGAGTAGTATAGATATTTTAACAATTTTAAAACTTCCAATCCAAAAATATAAAGTGTCTTTCCATGTATTTATATCTTAAAATTTTTTTTTCATCAATGTTTTGTAGTTTTGAGTATACAAGTCTTTCATCTCTTTAGTTAAATTTACTCTTAAGTGTTTTATTATTTTGGTGCTATTGTAAATGGGATTATTTTCTTAATTTCCTTTGTATGTAATTTATTGTTAATGTATAGTAACACAACTGATTTTTGCATGTTGATTTTATATCCTGTAAATTTACTAAATTTGTTTATTAATTCTAATTTTATTTTTGAGTTGTTAGAGTTTTCGACATACCAGACCATGTCATATATAAACAGATAATTTTAACATTTCCTTTTCAATTTAAATGTTCTTTGTTCTTGTCTAATTGCTTTTGCTAGGACTTCTAGTACTATGATAAATATAAGTGGAGAGAGTGGGAATTCTTGCCTTGTTCTTGATCTTAGAAGAAAAGCTTTCAGTTTTTCACCTTTGAGTATCTTAGCTGGGAGATTTTTATATATGAGCTTCAGTATGTTGAGGCAATTTTTTCTATTCGTACTTGAGAGTTTTATCATAAATGAATGTTGAATTTTGTCAAATGATTTTTCTGAATGTAGAGATGTTGTATTATCCTTCTTCTGTTAATGCGGTGCATCACAAATAATTGATTTTCTTATGTTAAACTATCTAAGCATTCCAGAAATAAATCCCATTGTTTCATGGTGTATGACCCTTTTAATGTGCTATTGAATTCAGTTTACTACAATTTTTTGAGAATTTTTGCATGTATGTTCATTAAAGATATTGGTTTATAGCTTTATTTTCTTATAGGTACTTTTTCTGGCTTTGGTATCAGGATAATTCTGCCTCATAGAATTATTTTGAAAGTATTCTTTCCTCTTCAGTATACTGGAAAATTTTTGAAAAGGATTGAGGTTGGAGTCACCTGAGATCTGGCTAAACAGAAGTCTTACTACTGGGGACATACATAAAAAGAAGCAGGAGGAGGAGTGGAAATGCGAAATGGCCAGTCCCACAGCAGTGTGTTATCTTATCTACAGAGTCCCCTCCGCCATCTGAGGAGCGAGGGATCCCAGCTACATTAGGCTCTCCAGCCCAGGGTTGCAGTGCCAGGAAGAGAAGTCCCCACAACTTCTGGCTGTGAAAACCAGTGGAGACTGCCGTTGAGCAAGACAGAGGGCTGCAATAGTCACAAACATTCCTCTTAAAGGGCACATGCCTGAACTTATTCACTGATGGACTCAATCACTCTGAGCTCAAGCACTGGGACAACTGTTCGAGGAATGGCAGGAACATATGGGGAGAAACTGACTTATCAGGCCTCAGAGCGAGAGCTAAAAGTGAGGCATTTTCCTGGACAGAAGTTCTGGCAGTATCCATTGTTCTTTGGTTGAACCGACCTCCCTCTCAATGTTCAGACGCAGGTAGTCACCAACCTGAATAACACAGATCACTGCCCAGGAGGTTCTGAGAGTCTACCTCTCTCATTTTGTGGGTCCACCCATGCTACTTCCAGTGGTTTATTCCATACAAATGGCTGGCTTGGCTAATATTGCAGATTTTCCTAAAATCTCTCAAAAGCTAACAAAACCCAAAGAAGCAACATCTGGCCTCAGCATACCCCATACCTCTTGATGAGCAGCACAAGGCCCGGCACTAAAGGCAGCTGGCCTCTGTTTCTGGCTTGTCCTCTTGAGGCACCTATAAGCCTAGCACGAGTGATAGACATTCATGGATTGCTTGGTGGCTCTTACCAGTTGGCCTCAGAAATGCACAGGCTGCGGCTGAACTTTTCCAGCAGCCGACATCCTCCCAGGAGGCCTCTGGGCTGGTACACCCAGTGACCTGCTTTGACCATGGAGCTGGAACACCACCCATGGCTGCATCTGAGGAAGACACATCTGAAGGGCAGAGACTGGGCAGGCACCAGAACCCTGCTAAAACAAATCCTGCTTCATAGGGTCAGCCTCTCGTGGTCAATCTTCACAAACAATCAGGCCAAGGGTAAATCCTTCCCAATAAAGTACAAACAGCAATGAAGGCTCAACAAAATCAGGAGGGCACACACAACTCAAAAAAGCGACAGATCTTGAGCACTTCACTCAGGTGACCAGGGAAGACTCTGCCACTGGGCCCTACAGGACACCTACTACATAAAGCCGCTCTACTAAGACCGGGAGATTTAGGAGCCTACTTAATACATAGAAACAAACACAAGAAGGCAACCAAAATAAGGAGACAAAGAAATATGTCCCATATGGAAGAACAGAACAAAACTCCAGAAAAAGAACTAAACAAAGTAGAGACAAACAATCTACCAGATGCAAAATTTAAAACACTGGTTATAAAGATGCTCAAGGAACTCAGAGGAAGAGTAGATGATCTCAGTGAGAACTTTAACAAAGAGATAGAAAACATACAAATAGAGATGGAAAACATAAAAGAGAACAAGACAGAAATGAAAAATATAATATCTGAGATGAAGAGTACATTAGAGGGAATCAACAGAGTGGATGAAGTGGAGGATAGAATCAGGCTCATAGAGGATGGGGTGCAGAGGACATGCAATTAGAACAGCAATAAGAAAAAAGAATATAAAAAATGAAGATAGTTTAAGGGGCCTCTAAGACAACATCAAGCACAACAATATTTGCTTCATAGGGTGCCAGAAAAAGAAGAGAGAGAGCAAGGAATTGCAAACCAATTTCAAGGAATAATGATGGAGAATTTCCTCAATCTGGTGAAGGAAATACACACACAAGCATAGGAAGTGTGGAGATTCTCAAATAGGATGACCCTAAGGAGACCCACACAAAGATACATAATAATTGAAATGCCAAAGGTTAAATAGAAAGAGAGAATCTTAAAAGCAGCAAGAGAAAAGCAATCAATTACCTACAACGGAGTTCCCATTAAACTGTCAGCCAATTTTTTAACAGAAACCTTGCAGGCCAGAAAGGTTTGGCACAAAATTTTCAAAGCGGTGAAAACCCAGGACCTGAAAACAAGATTATTCTATCTAGCAAAACTATCATTTAGAATCAAAGGACAAATAAAGAGCTTTTCAGACACAAAAGCTAAAGGAGTTCATCACCCCCAAACCAGTATTACAGGAATGTTGGAGGGACTTCTTTAAGAAGAAGTATGTATCAAAAATATGAATAAAGAATGGCAAAACTATGTATCTATCAACAAGTATTTAGAATGAAAAAGAAATAAATGCTCCAATCAAAAGATAGAGTGGCTGAATGGATAAGAAAACAAGTCCTTTACATAGGCTGCCCACAAGAGACTCACTTCAGATTAAAAGACTAAAAGTAAAGGGATGGAAAAAGATATTTTATGATCGACCTAGAAGATATTATGCTGAGTGGAGTAAGTCAGAGAAAGACAAGTGCCATATGATTTCACATACATGTGGAATCTAAAGAACAAAATAAACAACAACAAATAAACAGAAACAAACTCATAAATATAGAGAACATTTTGAGGGTTACCAGGTAGGAGAGGATTGGAGAGGGGTAGATAAAAAAGATGGAAGGGATTAAGAAGTATAAAATGGTAGTTACAAAATAGTCATGGAGATACAAAGGATACCATAAGGAATATAGTCAACAATATTGTAATAACTATATATGCTATTGCATAGATACTAGATTGGTTAGGGTAATCACTTCATGAGATATAGATGTCTAATCACTATGCTGTATACCTGAAACTACTATAATATTGTATGCCAACTATAATTGAAAAATAAAAAAATATATATATTTAAAAAAAAAAGGATTGATGATATTCTTTAAATATTTGGTATAACTCACTAGTGAGGCCATCTTGTCCTGGGCTTTACTTTGTCGGGAAGTTTTGAGTACTGATTCAAACTCTTTACACATTACATAACCGTTCCGATTTTCTATTTCTTTATGATTCAGTCTTGGTAAACTGTATATTGTGAAGAATGTATCCATTCTTTTTAGATAATCCAATTTATAGGTGTTCATAGTAGTCTATTATAATCCTTTTTTTATTTCGGGGGCATCAGTTGTAAAGTCTTTTCCCTCATTTCTGATTTTATTTACTAGAATCTTCTCTCTTTTTTTCTTAGTTTAGCTAAAGGTTTGCCAATTTTGTTTATCCTTCAAGAAAATCTCTTTTGTTGATTTTTTTTTCTCTTGTTTGTCTATTACCTATTTTATTTATTTCTACTCTAATCTTTATTTTCTTCTGGTAACTTTGAGACTCCTTTATTCTATTGTTCTTAGTTCCCTGATGCATAATATTAGGCTACTTATTTGAAATTTTTCTTCTTTATTAATGTAGGTGCTTATTGTCATAATCTTACCTCTTAATACTGCTTTTGCCATATCTTATAAGTTTGGGTTTGTTGCTTTTATTGTGTGTTCATTTGTCTCAGGATATTTTCTGATTTTCTTTTTGATTTCTTCTTTGGCTCGTTGGTTATTCAAAGTATATTGTCTAATTCCAACATATTTGTGAAATTTTCAGCTTTCTTTATGTTATTCAATTCACTTGCATTCCACTGTGATTGGAAAAGACATTTGGTATGATTTTAATCTTAAATTGGTCAAGACTGTTATGCAGCCTAATACGTAATCTATCCTGGGGCATATTCCATGTGTGCTTGAGATGAATGCGTATTCTTTGGGGGTCAGGTGGAATGCTCTTTGTATGTATTAGGTTCATTTGGTCTATATTATATGTTTATGTCTGCCATTTACTTATTGATTTTCTGTCTGGATGTTCTGTTTATCCAAAGTGGAATAATCAATTATAATACTATTAGTATGTTGCTGCTACATTTCATTGTTGTTCTGTCTGTTTTATATACATAAGTGCTCTGATGTTGTGTTCATATACATTTATAATTGTTATATTACCTGATAAACAGATCTTTTATCATAATGCAATGTCCTTCTTCATCTCTTATGACAGTTTTTCACTTAAAGTCTATTTTGTCAGATATAGGTATAGCCATCTCTGCTCTCTTTTGATTATTTTAATGTAGTATCTTTTTTCATTTCTTCACTTTCAGTCTATGTGTGACCTTAAATGTAAAGTGAGTTTCTTTTGACAGTATATAGGTGAATCTTTTTTAAATCAATTAAGGTTTCCCATGTCTTTTGATTGAGAAATTTAATTCATTTAAATTAAAAGTAATTATTGATAGGGGGAGGACATACTATTGCCATTGTGTTCATTGTTTTTCTTTTTTTTTGGTCTTATAGTTTTTTCAGACCCTCTTTTTCTCTCTTACTCTATTCCTTTGTGTTTCATTAATTTCTTTTCTATTTTATATGCTTTGATCTTTTTATGTGTGTAGTGTATATAGGTGTTACCTTGGTGTTTACTGTTGAGCTTATACTAAAAACCTTAAGCTTATAATAGGCTACTTTAGTCTGATACACATTAATTTCATTCACATACAAAATCTCTACAATTTTATTTTATTTTTTTTTATTTTTAAATTGGAGTTACCATTCGATATTATTTTATATTAGTTTCAGGTATACAGCATAATAGTAAGACATTTCTATAACGTGTGAAATAATCCCCCTGATCAGTTTAGTACCTACCTGGCACTATACATAGTTATTAAAATATTATTGACTGTGTTCTCTAAGCTGTAATTTACATCCCTGTGACTATTTTGTAGCCACCAATTTGTGCTTCTTAATCCCTTCACCTTTTCCACCCAGACCCTCAACCTCTCTCTCATCTAGCAATCACCAGGTTGCTCTCTCTATGTATGGGTTTGTTTTTGTTTTGTATGTTCATTTTTTCCCCTTGGATTCAATATATAAGTGAAAGCATATGGTATTTGTCTTTTTCTGTCTGACTTATTTCACTTAGCATAATACCCTCTAGGTCCATCCATGTTGTTGCAAATGTTAAGATTTCATTTTTATGTATGGCTGAGTAATATTCCATTGTATATATGTACCACCACTTCTTTATCCAATTGTCTATTGATGGGGGCTTAGGTTGCTCCATATCTTGGCTATTGTAAGTAGCACAGCATTGAATATATGGGTACATGTATCTTTTTAAATTAGTGTTTTGTTTTCTTTAGGTAAATATCCAGAAGTTCCTACCTTGTCGTAGATTAAATGAACATATAGGTATGAATTTGTTCCTGGGCTCTCTATTCTTTTCCATTGATCTATGTGTCTGTTTATATGCCAGTCCCATGATGTTTTGATTACTATAGACTTGTAGTATAGTTTGATATCAGATAGTGTGATACCTATAACTTTGACCTTTCTCAAGAATGCTGTGAATATTTGATGCATTTAATCATTCCATATAAATATTAGAATTATTTGTTCTAGTTATACGAAAAACGCCATTGGTATTTTGATAGTGATTCTATTGAATCTATAAATTATTTTCGTTAGTATGGACATTTGAACAATGTTGATTCTTCCTATCCATGAGGATGGTATATATTTTTATTTATTTGTATCTTCTTCAGTTTCTTTCTTTAATGAGTTATCATTTTCCAAGTACAGGTCTTTTACCTCTTGGTTAAAATTATTCCTAGGGATTTTTTTGATGCAATTGTAAATGGGGTTATTTTCTAATTTTATTTTCTCTTAGTTTAGTATTCATGTGTAAAAATACAACCAATTTCTGGGTATTAATTTTGCATCCTGCTACTTTACTAAATTCATTGATCAGTTCTAATAGTTTTTGTGGTGGAATCTTTTGGGTTCTCTCTATATAG
>NW_011889065.1:682660-683055 GCF_000151845.1 Pteropus vampyrus
TCTGGGTATTAATTTTGCATCCTGCTACTTTACTAAATTCATTGATCAGTTCTAATAGTTTTTGTGGTGGAATCTTTTGGGTTCTCTCTATATAGTATCATGCTCTCTGCAAATGATAACAGTTTTACTTCTTCCTTTCCAATTTATATGCTTTTTATTTCTTTTTCTTGCCTGATTGCTGTGGCTGGACTTCCAATACTATGTTAAATAAAAGTGGTGATAGTGGACATCCTTGTCTTTTTCCTGATCTTAAGGAAAATGTTTTTAGCTTTTCCTCATTGAGTATAATATAAGCTGTGTATTTGTCATATATGGCCTTTATTATATTGAGGTATGTGCCCTATATTTCCACTCTGCTGAGAGTTTTTATCATAAATTGAAGCTGCATATTGTCA
>NW_011889065.1:683105-692322 GCF_000151845.1 Pteropus vampyrus
ATTTGTCATATATGGCCTTTATTATATTGAGGTATGTGCCCTATATTTCCACTCTGCTGAGAGTTTTTATCATAAATTGAAGCTGCATATTGTCAAGCACTTTTTCTGCATCTATTGATATGATCATATAATTTTTATCTTTCAATATGTTAATGCAGCATATCATACTAATCAATTTCCAGATATTGAACCAACCTTTCATCCCAGGGATAAATCAATTTGATCATGGCATATGATATTTTTAATGTATTGCTGAATTCAGTTTGATAATATTTTGTTGAAGATCTTTACATCTATGGTCTTATGAAATGTTGACACACACACACACACACACACATATATATGATTTTTTTTTTTTGGTAATGTCTTCGTCGGGTTTGGGAATCAGTATAATACTGGCCTCATAGAATGATCTCAGGAGATTTTCCTTCTCTTAAATCTTTGGAATTTTTTTGAGAAAATTGGTGTTGATTCTTCTCTGAATGTTTGATAAAATTCACCTGTGAAGCCATCTGGTCGGGGACTTTTGTTTGTTGGGAGTTTTTTCATTACTGATTTGATTCGTAGGAATTGGTTTGTTTAGATTTTCTGTTTCTTCTTCATTCAGTCTTGAAACATTTTGTTTCTAGGAGTGTATCCATTTCTTCCAGGATGTACAATTTGTTGACATAATTATTCATCATATTTTCTTATACTTTGTTTTTCTGTGGAGTCAGTTGTCACTTCTTTTTCATTTCTGATTATATTTATTTGCATCCCCTCTCTTTTTTCTTGATGAGTATGGTTAAATGTTTCTTAATTTTGTTTTTCTTTTCAAAGAATCAGCTCTTGGTTTAATTGACATTTCATACTTTTTTAAGACTCAGTTTCATTTATTTCCACTCCGATTTTATAATCGCCTTCCTTCTATTCACTTTGGGCTTTGTTTTCTGTGCATTTTTTTTCTATTTTCTTTAAATGTAAAGTTAAATTTCTTATTTGGGATTTTTCTTCTTTCTTGAGGTAGGCCTGTATTGCTATTCATGTCCCTTTCAGAACTGCTTTAACTATGTCTTATAGACTTTTAGTCATTATGTTTTAGTTTTCATTTGTTTCAAGGTAGCTTTTGATTTCTTTCTTGGTCTCATTGTTAACCCATTTATTGTTTAGCAAAATGTCATTTAACCTTCATATGTTTGTGTATTTTCTAGTGTTTTTTTTTTTGTAGTCAATTTCTAGTTTCATACCATTGTGATCAGAGAAGACACTTGATACGATTTCAGTCTTCTTAAATTTACTGAGACTCATTTTGTGTCCTATCATGTGGTCTATCTTGGAAAATATACTATGTGCACTTGAGAAAAATACATATTTTGCAGCTTTGGGGTAAATTGCTCTAAAAATATCAATTAAATCCATGTGTCCTAATGTATCATTTAAAGTTACTGTTTTCTTGATTTTTTTTTTTGTCTGGAAGATCTGTCTATTGGAGTCAATGGATTATTAAAGTTCCCTACTAAGACTGTACTACTGTTGATTTCTCCCTTTATGTTGGTCAATATTTGCTTTATATGTTTAGATGCTTTTATGTTGGATACATAAACATTGATGGGTTATATCCTCTTTTTGGATTGATACCTTTATCATTATGTAATGCCTTTTTTTTTCTCATATAGCCTTTATTTTAATGTCTGCTTTGTCTGATATATGTATTGCTTCCCTAGCTTTTTAAAAATTTCCATTTGCATGAATTTTTTTTCTATCTCCTTAGTTTAGTCTGTGTGTATCTTTCAGTCTGAAGTGGGTCTCTTTTATATAGCATGTTAATGGGTTTTGTTTTCTTATCCATTTGGCTACCCTATGTCTTTTGATTGGAGCAATAATCCATTTACGTTTAAAGTGATTATGGATAAGTACACAGTTATGCACTTTATTATATATATTTATGTTATTTTTTTTTCTTCCTCTTCTTCTTAAAGAAGTCCCTTCAACATTTCTTGTAATACTGGCTTGGTGTTTACAAATTTCTTTAACTTTTTTCTGTCTGGGAATCTGTTTGTCTCACCTTTAATTGTAATCAACAGCCTTGCTGGTATAGTAGTCTTGGTTGTAGGTCCTTATTTTTCATTATTTTGAATATTTCAAGACAATCTCTCTTGACCTGCACAATTTCTATTGAAAAATAATCTTACGTTCTTATGAGAGTACTTTATGAGAGTAACTAGCTGCCTTTCTCTCGCTGTTTTTAACATTTTTGTTTGTCTTTAAACTTTTGCATTTTAATTATGATGTGTCTTGCTGTGATTCTGTTTGAATTCATCTTGTTGGGAACTCTTTGTTTTTCCTGGACTTGTATGTCTATTTCCACCACCAGGTTACAAATTTTTCAGTCATTATTTCTTCCAATAGGTTCTCAATCTTTTTTATCTCTTCTCCTTCTGGTACTCCTATGTGTGAATGTTGTTATGCTCCATGTTGTCTCAGAGGCCCCTTAAACTATCCTCATTTTTTTAATTCTCTTTTTACTGATTCAATTGCATGTTGTCTGCTACATTGTGTCCTAAATTGCTGATTTGATCCTCTGCTTTATCCAATCTACTGTTCATTCTTTCTAGAGTTCTTCATTTCAGTTATTGTATTCTTTATTTCTGACTGGTTCTTTTTAATGGTTTCTATTTTTTTATGCATACTATCTCATTGTTGAAGTTCTCACTGACCTCATCAGTTCTTCCCCTGAAATCAATGAGTATCCTTATAACCAGTGTTTTGAACTCTGTATCTGATAGGTTGCTTGCCTCCATTTTGTTTAGTTCTTTTCCTAGTGTTTCCTTCTGTTATTTGGTACATGTTTTTTGTTTGCTTGTTGTTGTTGTTGTTGTTTTCATTTTGGCTGCTTCTTTGTGTTTGTTTCTATGTATTAGATAGAGCTGCTATATCTCTCAGTCTTAACCAAGTGGCCTTATGTAGTACATGTTCTGTGTGGCCAAGTGGTGCAATCTCTTTGTTCATCTGTGTCAAATGGTCCAGGGATAACTCTTGGGTGGTGGTGTGTGTCTCCAGTTGGAGTTGAGTCTTGATTGTTGTTGGCATGTCAGTAAGTTTGATTGACTCTCAGGATGACTGGCTGTGAGTATTGAACATGCCCACAACATATGAGCTGCTGTGTCAGGGCTGACACCATGGAGGGGAGTTTGCCCCAGCCTGTTCGTGTGCCTGTTGAGACCACTATTTGTGTGTGATACTTGTGGGACTAATAGGTGGTGCTCTGTTAAAGTATTATGCCAACCTCCTGGTGTGTAGGTTTGAAGCCCGTTGGGAGGGATTCCCATGCAGGCCAATATCTGCTGCTGATTATGACTTGCCCGGGACTACATGGTAGAAGCTACAAAACTATGTATGTTTGGTTGTTGCATGAGCTGCACATGGAGATTTGTGAGAGAGGCCACATGGTGAACTAAGGCTGACTGCCAGCACCAGGCCTGAGGCAGCTCAGAAAAGGCCTAGGGAAGCACCAGGCCTAAGGCTGCCTGCCGGTTGCCTGTAAGATTCAGCAGCTGAATGAGTCTTGGCGGTACCAGCTTTGGATGAGGTGGGATCTCAGGGAATCACCAGGGTGGGGCAAGTCATGTTTCCCAGATTGGTACAGATGCAGATTTGTTGTCAGTGCTGAGCCTCTGGCCACTCACAAAAGTTTCAGCTCATATGGAGACTTGTTGCTGCCTGCCTTGGGCTTGCAGACTCCAGATATTTTTTCAAGAAATACTGCAGCTAGGGC
This sequence comes from Pteropus vampyrus, assembly GCF_000151845.1. NCBI lineage: Eukaryota > Metazoa > Chordata > Mammalia > Chiroptera > Pteropodidae > Pteropus > Pteropus vampyrus. Next base: position 686,860 of record NW_011889065.1, read on the forward strand.
CAGGGTGGGTTCCCCACCACTAATGTGCACAAATGGAGACCTGTTGATTACTGCTAGAGGAAACTCCTGCTGAGAGCACAGTGTGGAGCTAGTTTCCCAGTAACTACCTAAAATTACCACCTGGTGGGGAAAGTGGGGTCTCAGGGAGTCACTTGGTTGGAGTGAGTAGATACCACAGGCCAATGTAGATTCCATTTTGACCATATTGGGGGAGGGTTCAACACAGGCATGATGGCACTTACTTGTAGGCATCACTGGAGGAGGGCTCAACAAAGGGACAATGGTGGCTGTCCCTCCAGACCTTGTCCTGGAGTCACACAACTCAGTCTTTCTCTCTATGTCCCTGGCACCTCCCGAAATGCTGTCCCTCCACTGGAGCCCAGAGTGAGTGCCTGCGAGCAAGTGAATCTGTGTACAAGCCCTTTAAAGGGATGTCTAGATTTCTAGCCACCTTCCATCTCACCAGGATGTCTGGAATCTCTACCGATTTTTAAAGCTATATTTTGTGTGGACTCCTCTTCCCAGCACTGGAAACCTGGGCTGGGGATGCTTGGTGTGGGGCCAGCCCATTTTGACCATGACCTCCTCTTTATATCCCCTGTTATAGGAGTTTTGTTCAGCTAGTCTTCAGATCATTCTCCAGGTTGACTGTTTCATAATCTAGTCACAATTTTAATGTGATCATAGGAAGAGGTATTCACATTGTTTACCTACCTCATTATCCTGATCAGAACTTCTACAATTTTTTAAGACTATAACTTTAGGAATTATTTCTATAGTTCATTACCGAGAAGTTTTTCTGAATGTGTAGAGCACACAAATTCTACTTTTTTTTTCATCCCCCATCACTTTGTTACTAATGTCACAATTTACCTCTTATATTCAGATGCATTAATATATTCTTATATTTACAGTTATTTCTAATACTTTTGTCTTTAACTTTTATGTTAAATTAAAAGTGATTTACCCATCATTCCATAGTATTATAGCATTCTTATTTGTCTATGTATCTGCTTTTAGCGGCATGTTTTGTACTTTCATACGCTTTTGTGTTGCTGTTTAGCATCCTTTTGTTTCAAGTTGAAGAATTTCTTTTAGAATTTTTGTAAGGAAAGTCTGATGTTGTTGAATTCTTTAAGCTTTTACTTTATTTTGTTTTTTGGAGGGTGGAGTCTGAGAAATATTTTTCTCCTTTTAATTAAAAAAAAACAGTTTTGCTGGGCATAATATTGTTGACTAGCATTATTTTCTCTTTCAACACATTGATATACCATTCTGCTCCCTTCTGCTCTACAATGTTTTTGCTGAGCTACCCACTGATAGTTATACGAGGGGTACAATGGTATGTGACAATTTGCCTTTTTTTCTGCTTTTTAATTTTTGTATCTTTTTCTTTCATATTGACAATTTGATGATATGTTTTAATGTGGATTTCTTTTAATTTATCTTTTTTTTTTGTAGAGAACTATTGAGCTTCCTGGATATGAATCACTACTTTATTCCTCTGATTTGGGAAGTTTTTATTCATTATTTTTTCAAATAAGTTTTCTGACCACTTCTCTCTTTTCCTGTTCAGAATTTCTTGATGTGTATATTGGTCTGCTTGATGTTGTCCCATAAGTCCCCAAACTTTCTTTACTTCTTTTCTTCTTTTTTTCTTTTCGCTCCTCTGACTGGATAATTTTCAATGATCTGATTTTAGTTTACAGATTTTTATTCTGTTGAATGTAAATTTTTAATTAAATTATTGTATTCTTCAACTCCATAATTTCTGTTTCATACATTTATTTTTTTTTCTCTTTCCTTGCTTAAATTCTCATTTGTTCTTGAATTCATCTCCTGACATCATCTTTATAAGAATTATTTTGAATTATCTATCTCAGTTTCATTATGTTTGTTCTCTGGAGGTTCATCTATCTCAGTTTCATTATGTTTGTTCTCTGGAGGTCGATCTTGTTCATTTGTGGGGATATATTTCTTTGTTTCTTCATTTTCCTCGACTCTTTGTGCTGTAATGTGTACATTAGAAAAAAAAACGGCCACCTCTTTCATTTTTCACAGACAGTCCTCATACACAAGAAGACCCTCATGAATCAGCCTGGACATATATTCTAGAGACCTCTCAAAACTTTCTGCTGGTCCAAATCATTTTTTTTTTTTTGTCCTTAGGTGTTCCCCATGGTCTTATCAGCATTTGACACAGGAGAGACAGATGCTAGTGCCTTGGGAAGCCCTCAGAAAAAATGGCACATAGGACACATAATCCAGTACTTTCCTTCCCTCCCCAGGTGTAAGCTGGGAGCTGGGAGTTTCTCCCTGCTCACTTTGAATTGAGTCAGAGGGAGGGGATGTGGTGAGTACTAGGATGCTAGTTGAAACTGCTTTTGTTCTCAGTGGCTTCTAGGTGTCTGGAGTTTGCCTGTTCCTGCCAGCACTACAAGTCAGATGAGAGAAAAACAATGTTTCAGGCCTCCCTTCCCCCCAAAACCAGTGTTAGATATATGGTCCAGTCTTTTCCTTCCTTTCCCAGGGAGATACTGGGAGCTATGATTTTCCTACTAATTCTTTGGTGCTGTACCTGATGTAAGGATTATGAGAACATGTCTCAAATTTCTCTCCAGCTTTGATGTGGCTGGTTTTATGTTATTTGCAATGCAAGAGCTTCTCAACTAGGGTGATAGGAGTCTCTTTCTGACATAGCTCAATGACACCGTTTGGATATATTGTGCCTATATTCCAGTGTAGCTGTGCTCAGATTTTGTATCCACTTCTGTAAAATGTCTCTTCTAATTTAGAAGAGTTCACAGATACTATTAAGAGAGAAAGTTTGGAAGTTTTGAATGTTATGCTGATATAAATGAATCATGAGATTCCGTGCAACTCAATAATTTGAAAATATTCTGTGATCTCTATCAGATGTTTTTCCTGTGGGCTCAGAAAATTCAAGTACAATTTGGGAGAATAGAAAAAACAAAGTTTTTCATGGATCTCAAATTATATATTTGAAAAGTCTTACAAATATGGAACTAACAAGAAAAAGACAGAAGCATCCCACAGACAAAGTTCAAAGCTTTCAGCTATATGTGAGGGTTAGAATGTACAGCAATATAAGGTAATGAAAACAAATTTAAAATAATAAAATGCCAATAAACAAAATTTCAATTCAATAGAGATCCATTTTACTTTATTTAGTAATGTTAACCAGCACTCTTACATCTAAAAATAAGACCTTTGCAGGTTTCTTTGTAAATGTTGTTCTTTGTTATTACATTTAAAATTATTTTAAAGGGTCCGTTTTTTAGTTTTCACATTCTCGCAAAAGGAGCTCATATTAAGTTACAAGGTCTTGATTAATCAGTTTTTAAGGCTAAATATTTTCTCCATCCACCGTATTGTATTGCAGAATTGTTTTCTTCTTTTAAGTTCAGAAAACAATCCATCTAATTCCCTAATACTAATATCTTTCAAAATTCTTTTGACATCAAGTATCAGAAAACACAATTCAAAATGGCTTATACAATAACTTACAGAAGACTTATGTTAAGTACAAATAATAATGAGATTGATTAATTTACTTCACACGAGATCTAAAAATATGATGGTTCCAAGGTTGGTTAATTTTGCATCTCTACAGTATCAGCAAGGATACATATTCTTTAGATTTTTGTGATCTTCAATTCTTTAGCATATTGGTTTTTGTCTTTAGGCTTGCTCCTTTAGACTTACAAGATGGCTGTTGCAACTGCAGATAGCACATCCTCACACCTTCTTATAACTCTTTTTAAGAGTGAGAAAAACTTTCCCAAAAGCTACCTGTGTAGAATTTTCCTTTTAGCTCATTGGCCATGACGTTGCCAATGAATGACTAAAGAGAACCTGATATCAAATTATACTGGCTGGGCAGGGGATACATTTTCCCCTAATTCCCATGACTTTCCTGACTCTGATCCAAATCTGGGTGATGTTACTAAGGGATGTGCAGGGTTGTGGGGATAGAAAGTGGCTATTTTGAAACAAAAATGTCTGAAATAGAAGTTTCAATATGGTATATGTTTGGTTTGCCAAAGGAGGAACGCACAAGGACCAGGGGGTTAAGCAAGGTTTCTTGCAGCAGAATGACAACCTGGCTGAGCCGAAGATGGTGTCAGCCCCAAATGTGAGGGGACCTGAAACTTATATGAGGCTTGAGCGGGCTTTTTCCGTGGGAATATTTCTGGCAGGTAACTTGGCGGGAAGGGAGGAAGTCCAGTGAAACGGGAGGTGAGCATGTAACATTGCCAACCCCGACGTTGCTATGTTCGGTTCCCACACGAGTGTAAGGGAAGAGTCTAGTTCCCACATTATGGGGGTTGGGAGGTAGGGATAGAACCCTTCTGGACCCTAGTATATTAAGAAAGGCTTCAAGACACAGTTTTTCAACCAATAGCTGTTTAACTTTGAATAAATCATTTGATCTCTCTGGAACCCAGTTTCTAGTTCAATAAGTTTAAAATATTAGAGTAAATCAGTGATACTTATGTGGGGACTGGCATAACACTTCAAGGGGGTATATCAGAAACACCTTGGAAAGTTTCAAAATACATGTTTAAATTACAGATTCTAAGTAACTCCCATCAAAATATGTTTTGTGTTTTTTTTTCTATTTTAATGTATATATTTTTAATTATGAGTTAGGTGAAGCATCTTTTAATATTCAACATTTTAGACAGTTACTACTACAGACAAAAGATGAGATATTGGAAAGAAGAGAGATAGGAAAAGAAAAATATTAGCATTTGGGCCATCAGTGAGTGTTACTTGCTTGGAAAAATAGCTAAGGAAGAATCTTTCAAATTTAACAAACCAGTTGACAAAATCAGTGTCATCTTTACCAGGCTGTTGCATTTGAGTCTCGGGCAGTCTACATGGCCTTTTCTATTACTTTGATTGTCATTTCCCCCAATTTTATTGACATATAATTAACATACAACACTGTATAGCTTTAAAGTGTACAACCTAATAATTTGATATTTATACACAAATTTTGAAACAATTACCACAATAAATTTAGTTAATATCCATCACCTACATTGTTACAAATTTTTTTTCCTGTAATGAGAACTTTTAAGTTTTACCCTCTTAGCAACTTTCTAGTATGCAAAACAGTATTGTTGGTTATAGTCATTATGTGATATATTACATCCCCAGAACTTATTTATCTTAAACTGGAAGTTTGTACCTTTCAAAAACTTTTACCCAATTCCTCCACAACACCACTGCCCACCTCTGGCAACCACAAATGTGAGTTTGGTTTGTTTAGGCCACATATAAGTGAAATCATACAATATTTGTTTTTCTCTAACTTCTTTCACTTAGCATAACACTCTCAAGATCCATTCATAGAATCACAAATGGCAGGATTTCCTTATTTTACATGACTGAACAGTATCCCATGATCTCGATCTCGATCTCTATCTCGATCTC
>NW_011889065.1:692692-700059 GCF_000151845.1 Pteropus vampyrus
CCCATGACAATCTATCAACTACTAATTTGTACTTCTTTAACCCTTCAACCCCTTTTCCCAGCACCCTAAACTTCCCTCCCCTCTGTCCATCACCAAATCATCCACTGTCTTTGTGAGTCAGTTTTTGATTAGTTTGTTCTTTTTATTCCTTAGATTCTGCATATAAGTGAAATCATATGGTATTTATCTTTCTCTGTCTGACTTATTTTACTCAGCATAATAATGTCTAAGATCATCTATGACATGGCAAATGATAGTACTTCATTTTTTTAATGGCTGAGTAATATTCCATTGTATATATGAACCATAACTTCTTTATCCAATTGTCTGTTGATGGGCATTTAGATTGCTTCCATATCTTGGCTATTGTAAATTGTGCTGCCATGAATATTGGGGTGCATAGATATTTACAAATTATTGTTTTGGTTTAATTTGGATAAATACCCAGAAGTGCAATTGCTGAGTTAAAGGGTATATTCATTTTAAATTTTTTGAGAAACCTCTAGACTGTTTTCCATAGTGGCTGTACCAATCTGCAATACCACCAACAATGTATAAGGGTTCCCTATGCTCTGCATCCTCACAAACACTTGTTATTCTTTGGCTTATTGATGATAGTCATTCTGACAGGTGTGAGGTGATATCTCATTGTGGTTTTACTTTGCATTTCTCTAATGATTAGTGACCTTGAGTGTTTTTTCATATGTCTATTGGCCATTTGTATGTCCTCTTTGGAGAAGTATCTCTTCAGGTCTTCTGCTCATTTTTAATTAGATTATTTGTGTATTGTTGTTGAGTTGTATGAATTCTTTATATATTTTGAATATTAGCCTGTTATCAGATAGGTCATTAGTGAATATCTTATCCCAATTAGTCAGTTATCTTTGTGTTTTGTTGATGGTTTCCTTTGCTGTACAAAATTTTTAGTTTGATGTAGTCCTATTTGTTTATTATTATTATTATTTTTTCTTTCCCTTGCCTGGTGAGATATATTCAAAAAAATTACCATTAGTAATATCAGACAGTTTACTGCCTATGTTTTCTTCTAGAAGTTTTATGGCTTTGGGTCTTACATTTAAGTCTTTAATTCATTTTGAGTCTATTCCTGTATATGGTTTAAGAAGGTAGTCCAATTTCTTTTTTTTCCCCGTGTATCTGTCCAATTTTCCCAACATTATTTACTGAACAGATTGTCTTTACCCCATTGTATATTCTTCCCTCCTTTGTCATATATTAAGTGAGCATATAGGTGTGGATTTATTTCTGGGCTCTCTGTTCTGTTCCATTAATCAATGTATCTGTTTTTATGCCAGTACCATGCTGTTTTGATTACTGTAGCCTTGTAGTATAGTTTGATATCAGGTAGTGTGATAACTCCAACTTTGTTGTTCTTTCTTAAGATCATCTTGGCTATTCAGGGTTTTTTATGGTTCCATATAAATTTTAGGATTATTTGTTCTAGCTCTCTGAAAAATGTCATTAATATTTTGATAGGGAATTCATTAAATCTAGATTGCTTTGGGTAGTATGGCCATTTTAATAATGTTGATTCTTCCTACCCATGAGCACAGTATATGCTTCTATTTATTTGTATCTTCTTCAGTGACTTATAAATTTCAGAGAACAGGTCTTTTCCCTCCTTGGTTAAATTGAATCCCAGGTATTTTATAGTTTTCGATGCAATTGTACATGTGATTGTTTTTTAATTTCTCTTTCTGAAAGTTCATCATTGGTGTATAAAAATGCCACTGACTTCTGAATATTTATTTTGTAACCTGCTACTTTACTGAATTCATTGATCATTTCTAACAGTCTTTTGGTGGAATCTTTAAGTTTCTCTCTATATAGTATCATGTCATCAGCAAATAATGAGAGTTTTACTTTTTCCTTTCCAATTCAGATGCCTCTTATTTTCTTTCTTGTCTTTGTACTATGGCTAAGACTTCCAATACAATGTTGAAGAGGAGTGGTGAAAGTGTGCATCCTTATCTTGTTCCAGATCTTAAGGAAAACGTTTTAACTTTTCCCCCATTGAGTATGATGTTAGCTTTGTCATATATGGCCTTTATTATGTCATATGCTGGGGTCATGGCCAATCCTCATAGCCAGTCAGCCCGAAGGTCAATCCCACTCTCTGTGCACCAATAGCAATCAAGGGTTAACTACAATAGGAGGGCACAGACGACCCACACAAAGTACATTCTTGGAGCATCCGGCCTAGGTTACCAGGGAGATTGTGCCACTGTGTCTCACAGGACACCTACTACATAAGGCCACCTTGCCAAGACTGGGAGATATAGCAGATGTACCTAATACAAAGAAACAAATACACAGAGGCAACCAAAATGATGACACAGAAAAGCATGTTCCAAATGAAAGAACAGAAGATAACTCTAGAAAAAAGAACTAAACAAATGAAGACAAGCAATATATTGGATACAGAGTTCAAATTATTGGTTGTAAGGATGCTCAAGAAACTTACAAGAACTTCAACAAAAAGGTAATACGCATAAAAAAAAAGGATTTAGACACCATTAAAAAAATCAGCAATGAAGGCTACAATAACTGAAATGAAGAATACACTAGAAGAAATCAATAGTAGATTAAATTAAGCAGAAAATCAAATCAACAATTTGAAAGATGAATTAGTAGAAAACTCCCAACCGAAATAGCAAAAATGAAAAAAAAAAATTAAATGAGGATAGTCGAAGGAATCTTTCAAATGCACAACATCAAATCTATGAGACACAACAAAAGCAACACTAAGAGGGAAATTCATAGCATTACATCTATATCAAGTAAAAAGAAAAAATTCAAAGAAAAAATATAACCATACATTTAAAAGAACTAGAAAAAGAACAGAAAACAAAGCCCAAGTGTGTAGAAGGAAAGAAATAATACAGATAAGAGTGGAAATAAATGAAATAGAGTCTAAAAAATACAAAATATCAATAAAACTAAGATCTGGTTCTTTGAAAAGACAAACAAAATTGATAAACCTTTAATCAGACTTATCAAGAAAAAAAGGGAGAGAACTCAAATAAATAAAATTAAAAATGAAAGAAAAGAGGTGGCATGACACTACAGAAATACAATGAATGATAAGAAAATACTATGAACAATTATATGCCAACAAATAGACAACCTAGAAGAAATAAATAAATTCCTAGAAAAATAAAATATTCCAAGACTGAATCAAGAGGAAACAGAAAATCTGAAGAGACCAATTACTACTAACAAAATTGAATCAGAAAAACTCCCGACAAACAAAAGTTCTGGACCAGATGACTTCACAAGTCAATTTCACTAAACATTCAAAAAAGAATGAACACATTTTCTTCTCAAACTATTCCAAAAATTCAAGAGGAGGGAAGACTCCTCTAAAGCTTATTTTATGAAACTATCATTACCTTGATTCCAAACCAGACGAAGATATTACCAAAAAAAAAAAATTATAGACCAATATCCTTGATGAATATAGATGCAAAAATCCTCAACAAAGTATAGCAAACCAAATTCATCAATACATTAAAAAGATCATAAACCATGATCAAGTATTTCTAGGATGCAAGATTTGTTCAATATCCACAAATTAACGTGAGACATCACATAAACAAAATAAAATACAAAAATTATATGACCATATCACTCAATGGCGAAAATGTATTTGACAAAATACAGCACCCATTTATGATGAAAACTTTCAGCAAAGTGGAAATAGAAGGAAAATACATCAACATAATAAAGGCTGTACAGGACAAACCCATAGCTAACGTTATACTCAGTGAGGAAATGCTAAAAATGTTTTCCTTAAGAACAGGAACAAGGATGCCAACTTTCAAAATTTTTAGTCAACGTAGTACTGGAAGTCCTAGCCACAGCAATCAGACTGGGGGGGGGGGAAAGGCATACAAATTAGAAAAGAAGTAAAACTGTCATCATTTGCAGATGACGTGATACAAAAATAGAGAACCCAAAAGATATCACCACAAAAACTGTTAGAACTGATACATGAATTTAGAAAAGTAGCAGGATACAAAGTTAATATCCAGAAATCAGTTGTGTTTTTATACACCAATATTAAATTATAAGAAAATGAAATTAAGAAAACAATCCCATTTACATCAAAAATACTTAGAAATAAGTTAAACCAAAGAGGTAAAAGACTTGTGCTTGGAAAATTATAACACATTGAAAAAAGAAATTGAAGAACATACAAATAAATGGAAAATATATTGTGCTAGTGGATAGAAAGAATTGATATTGTTAAAATGTCCATACTACTGAGAGTAATCGATAGATTCGATGCAATGCCTATTAAAATACCAATGCATTTTTCAGAAAACTAGAACAAATAATCCTAAAATGTATATGGATCCATAAAAGACACCAAATAGACATGCAATCTTGAGGGGAAAAAAAAAAAACAAAGTTGGAGATATTACACTACCTGATATCAAACTATACTACAAGGCAAAAAAAAAAAAAAAAAAAAAAAAAATCCTGGTACTGGCATAAAAAAAGACAATTAGATCAATGGAACAGAATACAGAACTGATAAATAAACCCACGCCTATATGGTCATTTAATCTATAACAAATGAGGCGAGACTATACAATGAGTAAAATTTATTTAATAAATGGTGTTGGGAGGACTAGGCAGATACATGCAAAATAATGAAACTAGGCTACTTTCTTTCACCATATACAAGAATAAACTCAAAATGGATTAAAGACAAGTTTAAAACCCAAATCACAAAACTTCTAGAAGAAAACATAGGCAGCAAATGCTCTGACATTGTTCTTAGTAATATTTTTTTCTCATATATCTCTTTGAGAAAGGAAAACAATCACAATGAAATAAACAAGTGGGACTATGTCAAACTAAGAAAACTTTTGCACAACAAAGGAAACCATTAAAAAAACAAAAGAGAACCTACTGAAGGGAGAAGATATTTGCCAGTTATACATCTGATAAGGGGTTAATATTCAAAATTTATAAAAAAAACTCATACAACTCAACACCAAAAATACAAACAATCCAATTGAAAAAAGGGCAAAGAACCTGAATAGATATTTCTCCAAAGAACACATACAGATAGACAACAGACATCTGAAAAGATGCCCAATGTTGTTAGTCGTCAGAGATGCAAATTAAAATCACAATGAGATGCAATTTTACACCTGTCAGAATGGCTATCATCAATAAATCAACAAACAAGTGTTGGTGAGGATGTAGAGAAAAGGAACTCTCTTGCACTGTTGGTGAAACTGTAAATTGGTGCAGACACTATGGAAAACGGTATTGAGTTTCTTAAAAAAAAAAAAAATACTATCTTATAACCCAGCAATTACACTTCTGGGTATTTTTTCAAAGAAAAAAAGAAAGACAAAACTTATTAAACTTAATCAAAAAGGTATATGTACCCCTATTTTCATTGCAGATATTCGTTGAAGCACATTTCAATAGCCAAGATATGAAATCAACCCAAATGCTCATCAATAGATGATCAGATAATGAAGAGGTGGCACATATATACAATGAAATATAACTGGGCCATAAAAATGAAATCTTACTGAAGAGACCGGGCAAAATGGCGTAGATGATAGAGACTTTCTACATTTTCTCTTGCGACCACATCAAAGTTGTAATGGAAACATGGAGTAAACAGCAAGCAGAGATGCCCGGGGTCTAGAAGAACAGAATGGCTACAACTAGGGAGAAAAAGAAGAAATCACCCTGTAATGGTAGGAAGTAGGAGGGGAAGAAGATGTGAGTCTTCCCAGTCCCAAGAGGCTGAGTGGGAGAGAGGCTATGGCAGCTGCAGCCAGCAGCTACAGATGTTCCTTTCAAAGGGGCCATGTCCACAACCAGACTATTACTGTGACAGACTTGCTCCCTCTGAATACTAGTGCTGGGTTGGCTATGCGGGAGTCACCAAGGACTAACATGGGAACACTGAGTTGCTGGAGCAAGGGCTAGAGACGAAACATTCTCCTGAGCAAAAGTGCTGATGGTATCCATTGTTCCTCTGTTGAGCCTTCTTCATTCCCAGTGTGTGGATGCAGCACCTCCATAGCTGAGACATCTTCAAACTGGATAATAGAGGTCGCTCCACCCAGAGAATTCCCTGAAACTCTGCCTCTCCCAACTCACAGCCCTACCCAAGCCACATCCATCTGTGTCCTCAGTGTGTCCCGTGCCCCTTGTGGAGCAGCTCCAAGACCCACACTGGTGGCAGCTGGCCTCGGTTTCTGGCATGGCCTCTTGAGGCAGCTATAAGCACAGTATCTGTGGATTTTTTGCTGAATGTTAACAGGTGGACTGGAGGGATATAGGCTGGGGCTAAACTTGGCCTGCAGTTGAATCCCTCTCAAGATTGTGCTACTGGACACCTACTACACAAAGCCACACGAATATGACCAGGAGACTTGGGAGCTTTGCTTAGTACATAGAAACAGACACAGAAAGAGAGCCAAAATGGGGAGAAAAAGAAGCAGAACTCGTATGAAAAAACAGAACAGAGCTCCAGGAAAAATGGAATGAAGCAATCTGACAGATGTAGAGTTCAAAACACTGGTTATAAGGATGTTCAATGAACTTGGGGAAGTGTAGATGAACTCAGTGAGAACTTTAACAAAGAAATAAAAAATAAAACATAAAAATGGAAATGGAAATTATAAAAGGGAACCAGTCAAAAATGAAGAATACATTATCTGAGATGAACAATATATTAGAGGGAATCGACAGAGTGGGTAAAGAAGAGGATCGAACCATCAATATATAGGATGGGGAAGCCAAGGACACTCAATTAGAATGGCAACAACAACAACAAAAAAGCGGAGACTATAATAATACTTTAAAGAGCCTATGGGATACAATTAAAGATAAAAACATCCGTGTCATAGGAGTACCTGAAAGAAAACAAAAAGTTGAAAAGCTATTTGAAGAAATAATGATGGAAAATTTCCCTAACCTGGTGAAGGAAAGACATACAACTTCAGGGAGCACAGAGAGTCCCAAACAAGATGAACCCAAAGAAGCCCACACTAAGACACATAATAATTAAAATGCCAAAGGTGAAATACAAAGAGAGAATCTTAAAAGCAGAAAGAGAAAAAAAAAACATTTAATTACCTACAAGGGGGCACCCATATGACTGGAAACTGATTTCTCAAAAGAAAGTTTGCATGACAGAAGGGTTGGCACAAATTATTCAAAGTGATAAAACCCCAGAATCTACAACCAAGATTACTTTATACAGTAAAGCTACCATTTAGAGTTGAGGGACAGATAAAGAGTTTCCCAGACAAAAGTAAGCTAAAGGAATTTATCAACACCAAGTCAGTATTACAGGAAATGTTGGA
>NW_011889065.1:700109-704949 GCF_000151845.1 Pteropus vampyrus
AAATGGGGAGAAAAAGAAGCAGAACTCGTATGAAAAAACAGAACAGAGCTCCAGGAAAAATGGAATGAAGCAATCTGACAGATGTAGAGTTCAAAACACTGGTTATAAGGATGTTCAATGAACTTGGGGAAGTGTAGATGAACTCAGTGAGAACTTTAACAAAGAAATAAAAAATAAAACATAAAAATGGAAATGGAAATTATAAAAGGGAACCAGTCAAAAATGAAGAATACATTATCTGAGATGAACAATATATTAGAGGGAATCGACAGAGTGGGTAAAGAAGAGGATCGAACCATCAATATATAGGATGGGGAAGCCAAGGACACTCAATTAGAATGGCAACAACAACAACAAAAAAGCGGAGACTATAATAATACTTTAAAGAGCCTATGGGATACAATTAAAGATAAAAACATCCGTGTCATAGGAGTACCTGAAAGAAAACAAAAAGTTGAAAAGCTATTTGAAGAAATAATGATGGAAAATTTCCCTAACCTGGTGAAGGAAAGACATACAACTTCAGGGAGCACAGAGAGTCCCAAACAAGATGAACCCAAAGAAGCCCACACTAAGACACATAATAATTAAAATGCCAAAGGTGAAATACAAAGAGAGAATCTTAAAAGCAGAAAGAGAAAAAAAAAACATTTAATTACCTACAAGGGGGCACCCATATGACTGGAAGCTGATTTCTCAAAAGAAAGTTTGCATGACAGAAGGGTTGGCACAAATTATTCAAAGTGATAAAACCCCAGAATCTACAACCAAGATTACTTTATACAGTAAAGCTACCATTTAGAGTTGAGGGACAGATAAAGAGTTTCCCAGACAAAAGTAAGCTAAAGGAATTTATCAACACCAAGTCAGTATTACAGGAAATGTTGGAGGGACTTCTTTAAGAAGAAGAAAAAAAAAGTATCAAAAACAGGATTAAAGAGTGGTAATAACTACATTCCTATCAACGAGTACCTCAAAGGGAAGAAAAATTAAGTGCTCCGACCAAAAGATAGAGTGGCTGAATGGAGAAGAAAACCAGACTTCTACATATGCTGCCTACAAGAGACTGACTTCAGATTAAAAGACACACATAGACTAAAAGGAAGGGGATGGAAAAAGATATTGCCGTGATGGACCTAGAGGGTATTGTGCTGAATGAAGTAAGTCAAATAGAGAAAGACATGATTTTACATATATGTGAAATCTAAAGAACAAAATCAACAACAACAACAAAAACACAAACATAGAAACAGAGCATATTTTGAGGGCTGCTAGACAGGAGAGAGTTTGGAGGGACAGTGAAAAAGGGCAAAGGGATTCAGAAATACAAATGGATGGTTACAAAATAGACATGGATATATAAAATATAACACAAGGAAAATAGTTAATAATGTAATAAATATGTAAGAGGGAAGAGGTGTAGTAGATATAGTGGGGTAATCACTTTGTGAGTTCTATATATCTCTAATCACTATGCTGTACAACTGAAACTAATATATTATTGTATGCCAACTAGAAATGAAAAAAAAACTCATTGAATTGTACAATGTAAATATAAGCAAATAATTAATTGTATATTACTCTTCAATAAAGCTATAAAGAAATGAAATCTTACCATTTGCAACAATAAGGAAGGACCTAGGGGGTATTAGACTAAGTGAAAGAAGTCAAAGAAAGACAGATATCATATAATCCCACTTATATGTGGAATCTAAAGAACAAAATAAACAAAGCAGAAGCAGACTTGTAGATACAGAGCACAAATTGATGGTTCCCAAATGGGAAAGGTATCGAAGGGCTGGGTAAAAACAGGTAATGGGATTAAGAAGACAAATTGGTAGTCACAGGGATGTAAATCACAGCACAGGGAATATAGTCATAATATTATAGTAGCTATGTATAATGCTAGGTGGGTACTAGACTGATTGAGGGGATCACTTTTTAAATTATATAAATGTCTAACTGCTATGTTGTATGCCTGAATGTCAATGGTAATTGAAAAAAAAATATTGAGTATAAAGTTGAGAAAGATAGATATCTTTTTTTGTCAAATAAATTTGGGTGACCTGCTTTTGGCAAATCAAAATTTCTCTTTCAGGTAGTATCTCTAGAGATGTAGAGTTAATCACATATGCTTGTAGCAAGTAACCAACCACCATTTTTGAACTTCAGACACAAATAGGAAAGTTACTGAATGTATTATATAATAAAACTTAATGAAAGACCATGAGTATAAGAAATTTAGAAAATAATATTTTCTGTCTATGCTTTTTTTAGGACATTTGAAGAGGCCTTTTAGATAGAATTTTAGAAAACAGATTTTAATCTTGACATGGCAAATTTATATAAGTGGACTGAATAATGATATATACAATAAGGACATATATATTTAACTCAGATCACAAAGAAAACATCAAAACATAGATGTAACTTGCTATCTCTGAGGAGACTGCATTGTAATTATATGGGCTAAATAATCAAGCAGCTGAGAAACTGTTCCATGTAGATTAAGAACTGTCAGAAGTTAGTTGGGATCTTGTTTCCCCCTGACTATAACTGAATTACATATTCCTAATATTAAATATGTATGAGATATAGATGATTATTCCTAATAAGAATATAACTGAATTACATATTCCTAATAACTTGTTAATATTGATTTGTAAATGAAATATCCACAATGAAATTCATTCACTTACCTGACTTTTATAGTTATCGGCATGTATAACTTGTTAACTAAAACATTTTATATTACATTTAAAAGATCATTTACAGAAAATAAATATGCATTGTCTTTATATGAAGGTAAACAGATTATTTGGCTTCAGTCCTGCTACATATGTGTAGTTGGATATGAATTAAGAATGAAAGAATCACAGTCTATGAGAGGGTCAGAAATACCATCAAGCTGGTCTCTTCTCTTTGGTGAGGTATTTATATGATAATTATTTTTTTTATTTATTGTTTCTGATTATAAATTAATATACATTTGTTTTAGAACATTTCTAACTGAAGAACAAAAAATGGAGAAAAAAATCATCCAGTGATAACTGGGAATATATTTACACATATATTCTTTCAGGTTTTTTTTCTATGCACGTTTAATATTGTTGAGATCGTACCATATTGACTTTGTATTCAGTTCTCTTCCTCAAATTTCCTTGCTCCATTAAAAAAAAATTCTTCAATGAAATAATGCATTTAAAGCACATAGTAAAATGCTTGACATATCATGAGCATGCAATACTTACTATTAGATATTACTTTAATCTTTTATCCAAGTCACTATAAATTTTGTGTAAATATTTTAGTAATTATATGATATCCCACACTTTAACTGAACATTCTCTTTTCATTGGATATTTTGCTGTTTCCAGTGTGTCTCTATTATATATAATGGTTCAATAAAAATCATTATAAAAGTAATCTTAGCATCTCTAACAATTTCCTTAGGTTTGTTATTACTTTGGCCAAGATTGAGAGTACAGCAGTCCCCCCTTAGACATATCTGAATTGCCAACTTTAAAATTCTTTAATATTCTTGTGCTTTGGGCCATTATTAAGTAAAATAAGTGTTACTTGAACACAAGTATTGCAATATCATGACAGTCTATTTGGTAATCAAGATAACTACTAAGTGATGAACAGAAGGGGAGCATATACAATGAGGACAAACAGGATGAAGAGATGATTCACATTTCAGATGCAATGGAGCAAAATGACATGAGATTTCATCATGGTATTCAAAAGCCTGTGTAATATAAAACTTATCAAATGTTTATTTCTGAAATTTTCCTTTTAATAATTTTTGACTGCTGTAGACCTTTGGCACTTAAAACTATAGAAAATGAAACAGTAGATAAGGGGAGACTACTGTATATACTTTCTTAATATAAGCTTCTGGAAGAGAAGAATGTCAAACGTTATGAATCTTTTTATGATTCTTAATTCATATTAACAAACTGCTTTATAAAAAAGTTGTTCCAATTTACTTCTAGCAAAAGTGTGTATCCACTTTTATTACATTCTTACTAGGCTTGAATATTTTCATTAGAAAAAATCTTTGTTGAATAAACGAATATACCCTATTGGCAATTCTTTGATAGCTAATGAGATTGAAGTGTTTTCTTATCTTCTTTAGTCATTTGTATTTTACATTATATCAATTTATATCCTTGCTCATTTATCTATTGAGTTTTAGTGCATACACACACATATGCACTTATATGTATATATAAGCTCTTTAATATTAAAGATTTCCATTATTTGATTTATTATAACATATTTTTTCTTCATCTTGATATTTTAACTTTATGTTTTCTAAGAAGCAAAAATCTTAATTTCTGTATAGTCCAATCTATTCCGTTTTTTGTTGCCTCATATTTACTAATATACACATTTCATAATTTTATCTTTAGGTGAATTATTTTAGCTACCAAATAAATGTGAGTCCTTATATTCTAAAAGTATTAACAGTAATGATTCCTTTCTAGCTACAGGGTCTTAAACTCAAATGCCCTCAAGGCCCAGGCAATTAACATTAAGGAATGAAGCAGAGGGAGTAAAGTGATAAGAGTGGGTGGGGCCTGTGATAAATTAGAGGGCCTAAGAGTGCATGTCCACCTAAGGGCATTAAAGGTCATTAAAATATATTGCAAAGCTAAGCAAAACACATCTGCAGATTGTGAGTTTGTATTCCTATGTTTAGTGCATTTGGGAAAATAACTTGCTTAAAATAGTCTGAATCATAAATACTGAAATGAGCATTCTAAGATTGGATTTTTTGTTAAATAATCATATTCTTCACCTTAATTCTCTCTTTCTGACTCCATATATCCAA
>NW_011889065.1:706289-707983 GCF_000151845.1 Pteropus vampyrus
GTTATGAATTCATATTCCCTCTCTGTCAATTAGCAATTGTAAAATGGGGATAATAATGTTCACCTTATAGAACTTGTGATAGAATTTTAGAAATAAGATCTAGGAAATGCCTAGTGTAGTACTCGGAACAGAGTAAATATTCGATAATTGGTAGTAATTACACACTGGATAGCAAGAATTTTGACTTTATGGTTAAATTGTCAAAAGCGACTAGTACATCTTATCTTCAAGTCACATTTTTAATGCAGCCTGGATTCCTCCAGATACTGATCAAAGGAAGTTAACTAACCTTCAGAGTTTTAGTTATAATTTCTATCTTAGGAGGACAAAGCTGAACATTCTAGTGATATTCTTAAATTTGTTGAAATATTCAAATTATATAAAACTCATGAGGTTTTGTATGGGTCTACATTTCAAAAGTGCAATTTATGTTCTATGAGCCAGTATTTATGTATTAATATATACACAGTACCTCTTACACTGAAATTGTGCTAGCTAGAAAATAACTGTTTGGCTATCGCCCATGGGAACATAACGCTTTAACAATAAGCTTTCTGCTTCTGTACTCCCCGCTTGCACAATAGACCTGTGGGTTGACAGTTAGTAAAAAGAAGAAAAATAGACTTGTGTGTTCAAACAGGATGAAGAATGGGGTTTAGGTCTTAAAATCTCTGTACCTTTCCATTTCAGGGCTGCTTACTTTGAGGTCTGCATACCCCTGGCAGACCCAGCTGGCTGAATAAAGAGTGTGTTTCTTATAACTCACTGATTTCTGGTGGTCCCTGTGTATATCAGGGGCTGACGGCTACAACATTTGGAGGCCCCAGTGAGATCTCAGGGAGTGGCCCTGAGATCTAAGACGGGACCAGTCTCTGAAGTGGTCGCTGTCTCTGTTACAGACTCAAAGAGGTGGCCACCCTGAGATGTTCCAGGGCCCTTGAATGCTGTGACAGGGTCAATGCAATCATCAAGGACACAACCTTTAGGATGCACTCTTTGTTCCTGATCCCACCGGGAATCTCCGAGGCCTCGACATCTGGATAAAAAGGTACCTTTCTGTTTCTGTTGACTGGTCATTGGAGGGTCCGTGGAGAGACTGGACGCAGTCATATATCCTGGACCGTAGCCAGGCCACGGGATGCCGCCTCCTGTGCCCTGTCATCAGATTCTGTCTATCGTCTTTGGTCTTGTGTGGGTTGTAGGTGGCAGACCTCTCCAGGTCCTCCTACACCCCAGTAATTGTTCTCATCTGAGTGTCTTGTGTTTTCTGCACAAGCGATGGGGAGAGGCCTGAGTTCACAGAAGACATCCTTAGGATGTCTTTGCGACATTTCAAAGAAAGGTTTGTAGAGGGAGCTAATTATGGCATAAAGTTTTCTCCAGGCAGACTAAGAACATTGTGTGAAGTTGAGTGGCCGTCTTTTAGTGTAAACTGGCCTCCGGAGAGTTCCTTTGACAGGGGTTTAGTGAGGAATGTTTGGAAGGTTGTCACGGGAGACCCGAGACATCCCGATCAGTTTCCCTACATTGATCAATGGTTAAACCTCGTTCAGAACCTCCCTCCTTGGCTCCGCCAGTATGCCCTTTCTCTAGGGGTGCGAGTCTTAGTTGTGGGCACCCCAAAACGTATGGCAACCGAATCTCCAAGACAGCCCAGTCCCTCAGTCCTCCAATTTCCACCAGAGGACAGTGAC
>NW_011889065.1:708768-716807 GCF_000151845.1 Pteropus vampyrus
GATTGAGGAGGAATTTCCCTCCACCCACCCAGACTGGGGACACAATTCTCAGGCAGGGAGAACGACATTAGATCAGTACTACCAGATTCTAATTGGGGGAATTAGGATGGCTGCTCGTCAGTAAACTAACCTTTCTAAGGTAACTGAAGTTATACAGAGAACTCAGGAATCCCCCGGAGCATTTCTTGAACTACTATAGGAGGCATACCGGGTGTACACCCCCATTGATCCTGAGGCCCCTGAGAACCAGTGGGCAATTAATGTAGCCTTTGCTCCTCAGGTAGCCCTTGATATCCGGTGTAAATTACAAAAATTAGAAAGTTTTGCAGGGATGAACCTGTCCCAACTTGTCAAGATAGCCCAGAAGGTGTTCAACAACAGGGAGGCACCGGATGACCCCAAACATATGGCTAAAATCCAAAGCTACTGTCATCAACCCAGCCAATCTGTTGCCAGACCCAGACCCCGAGACCCCTGTTCATGACTGCATAGATTTCACTGACGCTGTGTGTTCCTTGCAGCCAGACCTCAAAGACTCCCCTCTGCCTGAGGCCAATGAAGTTCTATTCACGGACGGGGGCAACTTCATGGAGGAAGTATGAAGGTATGCTGGGGCAGTAGTTGTAACTCTAACTGGCACCATCTGGTCACAAGCTCTTCCCCATGGGACTTCTGCTCAAAAGGTCGAAGTCATCACCCTCACTGAGGCACTAAGATGGGGAAAGGATAAGGCAGTCACAATATACACTGACAGCCAATACGCCTTTGCCACTGCACATGTACACGGAGCCATCTACAAGGAAAGAGGGCTTCTGACTTCAGCTGGGAAGGACATCAAGAACAAGGAGGAGATCTTAGCCTTACTTGAAGCCATATAGATGCCTAAGGGTCTTGCTATTGTTCATTGAAAAGGGCATCAAAAAGGGAATAGTCCTGAGGCTGAGGGAAATCGATGAGCCGATGCAGAGGCAAGAACAGCGGCCACAAGGCCAGTGGGGTTTCCACCACATCTACTGACTGTTGTCCCTTACCCAGAACTGCTTCTGTCTCCGACCTATTGGCGGAAGAGAACATATATTTTCAAGATAAAGGAGCCACTAGGAACCAACAGGGGTGGTGGATGACCGCAGATGGAAAAATTGGGCTCTCACGTGCCCTTGGAAGGACTCTCCTCCACCAACTACACCAGATCATACACTTAGGACAAACTAAGGTGCTCCAAGCTTTAGACCACTACTTTTACTTGTTAGAAAGGAGAAGAACTGCAGAGGAGATTGCCCCATGATGCCCAGCTTGTGCCCAAGTTAATTCAAAGAAGGGGAAGATAGAAGAACCTAGGCATGGGGAAAGAGGAACTTATCCGGGGGACCACTGAGAATTTGATTTGACTGAGGTAACCCCGACTGTGGGGGGCTACAAATATTTTCTTGGTTTTATAAACATCTTTTCAGGATGAGTAGAGGCCTTCCCCACCAAGAAAGAGACTGCCTTAGTAGTTACTAAGAAACTACTACGAGAAATCCTCCCTCGATTTGGTCTTCCTGGAACTTTAGTGTCATATGACGGGCCAGTCTTCGTAGCAAAAGTATCACAATAATTGGCTAGCTACCTAAATTTGTGATGGAAACTTCACTATGCCTACCGGTCCCATAGTTTGGGCCAAGTAGAGCGAATAAATAGGACCCTAAAAGAGACGTTAGTCAAGTTAGAATTAGAAACTGGTGGGACCTGGGTAGAACTTCTCCCCTTTGCTCTTCTTCGAGCCAGGTGTACTCCATATATTAATGGATTCACCCCATTTGAAATTTTCTTTGGAAAACCCCCACCTTTAGTACCTAGAATAGAAGATGAGAAAAAGGCAGAACTACGTAACTTTGTCTTACTTAAATCTTTACAGGCCCTTCAAAGTGTACAGAAGAAGATTTGGTCCTGCATTTGTGCTGCCCACTCAGCCCCAGGGGAGGGACTTCCCCATGAGTTTCAGCCTGGGGACTCTGTGTGGATCTAGAAATTCACTTCCAAGGGAATAAAACCCAAATGGAAAGAACCCTTCACTGTCTACCTGATGACACCCACTGCAGTTAAAGTAGACAGCATCCCATCGTGGATTCATCACTCCCACGTGAACAAGAGTAGACAGCTCAGGAAGATGGGCCCTTAAGACTAAGACTCAAGCATACATAAGTCTAACCCTCTGTTTCTTCCTTTCTCCCTCTTTAGCACAGGCATACAGAAACATACACCGGCCTAGAGTATAGGAGCTTATAGTAACCGAGACCAGTGACATCATTACCCAGAACATCACCAGCCACGGTACTCCAGAGATCCGAGTAAACTTGTGCTGTCTTGCCTGAGATCCCCTCGCCATTGCAACGGCTGGACACCACCTTGGATCGGGATCCTTCCTAGGCGGAGGAGCATACTTAGGCTACAAGGAGGGGACCCGGCTGTGGCATATTATCGGCCGAGAAAAGCCTCTTAGAGATAGAACTCTATATTTGTCCTCAAGGACATTACCTAGGGACATCTAGCCACATAGGTAATATGGGACTTGGCCAAGGCCAATTTTCTTATACTAACTGGGGTTGTGAGACTATTTCCACTATAGATAATTATAAAAAACAGAATGATAATCATATTAGATTAATAAGAGCGCCAAGCCCCTCCACATGCTCTCTTGGGTCTTGCAACCCTATCATAATCACCATCAAAACTGGTAGCCCTGGGGGACAACACTATTGGCTCACGAGACAGACACGGGGTATCAGATTATATAAAACCGGGTATGATTCAGGATTATATTTTACTATACAGGTTAAGCACCCTCCCAGGAATGCTAACCCTATAGGACCCAACAAACCACTTGTAGTTCTAGGACTACCCCAAAGTCTTACACCTAAGAAAACTTCTGTTTCTAGAGCAACTCCAACTCCAGCTCTGGCCCCTCTAAGTAGTAGCCTAACAGCTATTAAACCCAGGCATTCGACCAGCCACAACCAGAACCAGAAGGAACATCAATAACTATGCTAACGACAATACACAAGATCTTAAATAAGACCACCCCAGGCATAGGACAAGATTGCTGGTTGTGCTTAAACCCAAAACCTCTTTACTATGTCGAGGTAGGAACTCCCCTAAACTTAACTAAGCTCAGCAGACTGGAACTTCAAGTTGATTCACTAGCAGAAGTAGTCCTCCAAAATAGAAGAGGTTTAGATTTATTATTCTTAGAACAAGACGGATTATGTATGGCTCTAAGTGAAACCTAGAGTTATTGCTTCTATGCCAATAACTCTGAAATAATTAGAGAAAGCTTACTACTAGCACAGAGAAATTTAGATGCCGGGGAAAAACAAAGACTAGAATCAGATAACTAGTTTCATAGGATGTTCAATTGGTCGCCATGGCTAACAACCCTCCTATCTGCTGTAGCTGGACCTTTAATCTTCCTCCTCCTCTTGTTAACTTTTGGCCCATGTTTCCTCGATTTCTTGTTTGCATATATAAGGAAGAGAATTAATTCTATTAAACTTTTAGTAATACAAAATAGAGGGTATAAGCAAATTCCACATAAAGAATCAAGGATTTGATTTTCTGCTAAGGCCAGTGGGGAATGTGCTGGTTGGAAAAATTACTGTTTGG
Organism: Pteropus vampyrus; assembly: GCF_000151845.1. Lineage (NCBI taxonomy): Eukaryota > Metazoa > Chordata > Mammalia > Chiroptera > Pteropodidae > Pteropus > Pteropus vampyrus. The sequence goes on from NW_011889065.1 coordinate 712,411, forward strand.
ATATCGCCCATGGGAACATAACACTCTGCTTCTGTACCTCCCACTTGCACAACCAACCTCTGGGTTGACAGTTAGTAAAAAGAAGAAAAATAGACTTGTGTGTTCAAACAGGATGAAGAATGGGGTTTAGGGCTTAAAAAACCCTGTACCTGTACATTTTGGGGCTGCTTAATTTGGAGTCTGCATACCCCTGGCAAATCCAGCTGGCTGAATAAAGAGTGTGTTTCCTATAACTCACTGATTTCTGGTGTTCCGTGTGTCTATCAGGGGCTGGCAGCTACAACAAAACGAGGATTTATCTTTCAAGATAAATCAAAAAACATGAATTTCAAGTAATATTACAAGCTCGACAAACATACTTATAAAATGCTACTTGTCACAAATGCATGTTCCATAAATAGCCATTTCTGACTTTTATGATATGATTTTTGACCCACAGAGTTTAATGCCATGCTAGGATGAACAAAGGATAAATAAGATTTTGAATTATAAGCCTAAATCTTTTGAATAACAATCTTTTGTTTGACAGGAACTTATGATTATGCCCATCTCAATAATACTGAAACTGTTAGACGAATGTCCGAAGCTATTATTAAGTGTACTATAGCGATTTTTGTTATATGAAAAGATTATTTTAAATTTGTTGTAAACATTGAAAGTTAGAAATATGAACATACTAGTTTATACGGAAAAATAAATTACCTTTGTTTTAGAGTCCTTAAACTTGAAATGCAATTAAAAAGCTAATTAATCAATTTACTACAAATACAAAACAGACCAATGATTTTGATAATTATCAAGACAACTCAATCTTTGCTTTACTATGCAGAACTTATTTGCTGAACTGAATTGGAGATCATCAAAATTACAATATATTGCTTACTGAAACATGACAAAATCAGGCTATTATAACCAATTAATTGAACCTAATAAAGCTTTTAAATTATTTTTGTTTATTAGAATTTCTTTGAGGTTAACGATGTAATATTTCTTTTGGCTAAGATAAATAAGCAAAAATTTTAGAAGAAAATTAAATTTCTCTGGTTTGAAATAACCAAGACTCCCTAAGAGCTAAATGATAAATTATTGTTCTGACCCAAATCTGAAAAAGAAAACCATCATAAATTAATTTATTTGTACTCTTTGTTAAACATTTTTTCAATGAACACTATTGTATGTTAAATAAGTTGAAAGTTCAAAGTGTCTGAGGTGATTTGATTATTTGCTACTGACAGGGAGATATATAGAAGAAATCATTGCTTTCTAAACCAGTTCAATTTTTGACTAGGGCAGATATTGCGCCATCTGTCATACATTCTGTGGTGCCTGTGAATTTTATCTCTTTTTCTCTAGAGAGAGCCCCTGCCTAGAGTCACCTATGAAATGACCTGTTGCTCTTTGCTCTTTGACTTCCATTTGAAAAGGTGGTTATATTAGTAAAAATATTCCCTACTTTTCATTATATTTGAGAAGAAAGTTGTATGGGTAATTGAGATATCCCTAAGAGTAGTTAACTGGTTTCCTAGCATGGACTTTATAAAATGACATATACTTTAGTCAATTCATCCCAGTCTACATTCTGATTCTAAGACTAGCATTAGGTCTAAAACACTGATTTGTTAATATCCTGGAATTGCTGTGTACTCAAACAAATTCTTAGTATTTTAAACAGAAAGCAAACATATTGATAATAATTTATAATTTATATGTAAATGTGGGGTTAATTCAAACACAGCCATGGATATGGGATGCAAAGAGGGCTGCTGGGTCAGCAGCTTCAAGGAGGACAATGAACAAAGTGTTGCTTGGGCTGTGCTTGCCCCCAAGGACACTTCCCATTGCTCCCATTGGCATTATCTGCCCTTTTGGTCATTCCCATGGACATTTTCTCCCTGCTCCACTGGAGAACACTGCCGGTCTGGTCCTCCCCAACACTAGCTAGGCAGCATGTTTGGCTCTCATCTGCTGGAAAAGACTCTTGTTCCTGGGATGAGGCAATGCCCCTCCCCTCTCTTTGCATATAAAACAATGCCTGCTCTTGGATGGCTGGCTGCCTGCCTTTTTCTGCAGCTCCAACTGACCAAATGCTGAAGTCTCCTTATGTTGTGAGTAATAAGCAGCATGTCTCATTCTGCTGGTCCTCCTGGTGGTTTTTGTTGTTGTTGTTGTTGTTGTTGTTGTTTTGTTTGTTTTTTAATATCCAAGGCCCAGGTGCAGATTTCTGGCCTGGAGCTCCTGCATTACAGTAGACTTGATTGTTCTCATTGACCTGACCAGCATATTCTTTAGAATTAGGGCCTGGGCTCAAACCTCAAGTCCGCTATTTCTTATCTCTGATATCTGTGTTAAATTATTCCCTGTAATGTGGTCTCAGCTTCTTCTGCTGCAACTGAGCATGATTGTATCTACCTCATAAAACAGTTGTAAAGTTTGGATAAAATGATGTATATAAAAAGAATAGCAAAGTGCATAGTATATAGTAAGAAAATGTTGTTATTCTCTCTATATAAGAAAACGTAGACAAAATTATTAAATGATTGCTTGTTGAATTATCTTATCAGTTCAATGATCTTTCCACAGTGAAATGATCCAAAATATACGCTGTGAAAGAGATTTCATTTTTTCACATCTTATAGAATGTAGCTACAAGAAATATTTAAAAATAAACTTCTTTTTCAAAGTTCATAGCCATCTTAAATGTAGGTAACTTAGCTTTACATATATCAACCGAAACTTTTGCATCTTTTTTTCTCATCTCCTCTCTCAATGTATTATACCATTTCACTATTTTTTCAGTTACATTTTTTCAAAAGATAGGGCCAATTAGAGTCCAAATATAAATGTATACATCAATAAAAATAATAAAGATCAACAAGAATACAAAAAAAAATACATACCAAAATATCTTATAATACTGCATCTAAAATAATTTAAACAACAAATACTGTAAATCTCTCATCTCTGTGAAAGATACAGTAAGTCCTCAGATGACATTGTTGATAGGTTCTTGGAACTGTGGCAAAATGACATATAATAAAACCAGTTTTGCCAAGGACTAATTGATGTAAACAAGAGTTGAGTTCCTAAGGCACCTCATCAAAGTTATTTATTTATTTATTTATTTATTTATTTTTACTTACTTACTTACTTACTTACTTACTTACTTACTTACTTATTTTTGCACCAGTATTGCAATTGTCTTGTATTATGATCATCTTATACAACTGTTGTTGGAACGGCAGTAAAATAACTATTTACTGGCATAAACACACTTTAACAAATGTATACCATATTTACATGTTATCACATATTTTTTCTTCACTAATTTTATAGTTTTTATACTTCCTACAAAAAGAAATTCTATTGTGTTAAGCTATTTCATTGTCAGTTAAGTTTTTATTTTATTGTATTATTTTTCACTCTCATCACCAACCCCTCTCCCCTTTGGCAACCATTCGCTTGTTCTCTATGTCTATGTGTCTGTTTCTGTTTTGTTTTGTTGATTCATTTGTTTTGTTTTTTTAGATTCCACTTATAAGTGAAATCATACTGTGTTTGTTTTTCTCTGTATGACTTATTTCACTTAGCATAATAACCTCTAGGTCCATTCAGGTCGTCTCATATGATAAGATTTCATTATTTTTTATTGCTGAGTAACATTGCATGAAATATATATATATTTCATTGATTGATTTACGTATACATACCACATCTTCTTTATCTATTCATCTTTCGATGAACAACTAGGTTGCTTCCATATCGAAGCTATAATAAAAGTAATGCTGCAATGAACATAGGGTGTGTATATCTTTTTGAATTAATGTTTTTGTTTTCTTCAGATAAATACCCAGAAGTGGAATTGCTGGGTCATATGGTAGCTCTATTTTTAATTTTTTGAAAACTCTCCACAATGTTTTCCATAGTGGCTGCACAAATTACAACCCTACCAACAGTGTGCAAGCGTTTTCTTTTCTTTATATCCTTGACAGCACTTTCTATTTGTTGACCTATTAATAATAGCCATCTGATAGGTGTGAGATGATAGCTCATTGTGGTTTTAATTTTCACTTACTTGGTGACTATCAAGGTCGAGCATTTTTTTCATATGTCCATTGGCTATCTACATGTCTTCACTGAAAAAAAAAATGTCTATTAAGGTCCTCTACCCATTTTTAATTGGTTTATTTATTTATTTATTTATTTATTTATTTATTTATTGGTGTTAAGTTGTATAAACTCCTTATACATTTTGGATATTATCCCCTTATTAGACATATGATTTGCAAATATCTTCTTCCATTCAGTAGGTTGTCTTTTCATTTTGTTGATAGTTTCTTTCTCTGTGCAAAATTTTTTTAGTTTGATGTAGTCCCATTTGTTTATTTTTTCTTTTGTTT
>NW_011889065.1:718942-724367 GCF_000151845.1 Pteropus vampyrus
ATAAGACCTGCTTTGGAGAAGATTGTACCTTATTGGTGAATAAGAAAGGTTCCATGTCCTAAGGATTTGGAAGGTAAATCCAGTGTGTTATAGCTAATATTACCATTTAGATGATACTTTAAATAAGCTGGAAAAGTAATTTGGCTACAGAAATTAGACATGAATCTTCACAAGTCTAGGTAAAGAAGGCTAAGTAAGATAACTGCCCACATTGATGCTTTTAAGAACTAAATGTGCTTGATAATATAGAATGCAAATATCTCATGCCTCACCAGTGCTTCCAGCCTCTAGTTCAATGCAAAATAAAAATTGGTGACTTACAATATAAAAGTCCAAATACAATATGTATTTCTTAAGCTTGCTACATTTACACAATATAAGAGGATTCAGCAATCTAGTTGAAGAAAACAAGATTTAACATTATTAAACAGGAAGCTCTTGTAATTGACCTCGGAAACATTTTATCAGGCCTAGGATCATTATTTCTCAATACTGATAACAATTGAAAAATCTCCAAAAGTGTCAATGCAACTTATTTTATTATTTCTTTAGAAAATGTATAGGCATGGTATGTATCCTGTCCTACATCACAGAGTTAAATCTAAATGTCCCAACTCTTAATTTTATTATTTTCTCTTAATAACTTTGGCCTTGAGTATACATTTCACAAACATTTTGACAAAGAAATATCTTTGCTTCTATGACAAAGACTTTCAATGAGATAATCAAATGGCATATTTTTTTCAATTTATTTCAATCAATATTTAGTAATATATACCATGTGTCTCTCACAGATTTTAAATACTGATGTTCTGGAAGACCACAAAGTCTAGTATTAAAGACACATGGGTAAATAACTAGCAACATACAAGTGATAAAGTGGCAAAAATCAATGATAAATTCTCAGTCCTTCTCTTAATGTATCAGTAGCATTTCACCACTGCTGATCTCCCTTCTGAGAAACTATTTTTTTCATTTGAATGAGCATCCTATAAAATAACAATTCCTCCTTTCTAATACCCCATACCCTCTTCACTCTGTATTATATATTTCTGTATAAATTACCATCAAATGACATATTTGTTTGTCTGTATCTCTCTAAGAATAATGGAGGAGACTTTGTTGTGATTAATGTTATAAATTCAGGCCCTAGAATTGTGCTTGGCATGTAATAAGCACTCAATAAATATTAATTGAATAAATAGTAAAGAAATGTATAATCTACTATTAGAGAGAATAAAAATAAATCAGTAATTCAGAGTGAGAGTGAAATGAATTAGTTTATAGATAGTTCATAGTACTAGGAATGAATCTTGAAGAACAGAAAAATATTTTTCAGGTGAATTTCTAAAAAAAACTAGATGTTTTGTCCAGAGACTGACCGATAATTCAGTGTGGCTAGAATGTAAACTATTTGGTAGCTGGACATTGAGCTGGAATATCTCAGTGGGGATAGTTTGTGAAAAGCCTTGTATACCGTACTAAGGAAAGTGGACCAAGACAATGAGGCAACATGAAAAATATTATGCTGAGTGAAATAAGTCAGAGAAAGATAAATACCATATAATTCCACTTATATGAGGAATCTAAGGCACAAAAGAAACAAACAAATTAAATGAAAAAAACAGGCTCACGGATACAGAAAACAGTCTGGTGATTTCCAGAGGGGAGAAGGATTGGGGGAGGGGGGAAGAAAAAGGTAAAGGGTTGAAGAAGTACGAATTAATAGTATCAAAACAATTACAGGGATTTAGAGTATAGTATAAGGTGCATAGTCAATAGTATTGTATTGGTTATATGTAGTACCAGATGAGTGCTAGGGTAATTGAGGAGATCATCAAAAAACAATATATATTTTTTTCAAATATAGATTGTAACTTTTTTGGCACTCAACATCTCTTTTCTGTTTGTAATATTCCCATTAATATAAATGTGACCTTAAGGCAGAAAAATAGTATTCAGGGAACTCTGAAAAGCAGAAATTATAAGCCCTTTCTAAATCAGGTTCAAAATTCAATTTGAAAAAAAAAAAAGCTAAGCAGGAGCATAAATATTACTAGCTCATACATATGCAGCATTTGCTACTTTCCAGGCATGTTTTAAGTGCTATACATATTTTCATACTTAGAATAATCCAGTGAAGTGTGTACTATTATTATTCTCATTTTTTAGATAAGAAAAATGAAGTACAGAGAGATTGAATAACATGTTTAATATCACACAACTGCTAAATAGTAGAACCAGTGTAGCAAACCCAGACACTCTTGTTCCAGATTACCTACTCTTTACCATTATGCTACAAGTGATGAATTGATTTGGTGACTATTCAAGTATGATAACCAATTGCAGAATCATTGAAGAGATGATAAAGGCCTGTAACAGGACAGTAATTATGGGGAAGGAGGAGAAGGAATCATTTTGAAGGTATAATAGACAGGACATATGAAGTAATTGAATATGAGTTTTGGGAGAAAAATAAGTCAAGTATTTCTATAGGATAAATGACAGTGTCATTGACCAGAATAAGGGAGACATGAAACAGAACAAGTTTGGGTGCAGATGAAAATAATAGATTTATCTGTGACAGTTGGATACATATTTAAGTTGTTCTGGTGAAATACCAGTGTTAAGTTTTCATTCAATTGTGTCATCCCTCAGTGACATAAGTAGATATTTTCTAAGTAAACATCAAGGCTCTATACAATCTTACCGCAATCCTTTCTTTGCTAGCTTCAAAAATGCTAAAATTGTTAACAATCTGATCAATACTTCATTCATCAGGGTGGTATGATGTACTCTTAGCTAATTCTTTAAAATTCTACTTTTTATTCCTCATTTGAGACTCAGCCTCTTTTCAAAAAGAAAACAAAATAATTAGTGTGCTTTTTACCCTCCTGGAGAAATTTATACCTAAATCAACATTTTATCTTAATTATTTTGGAAGACACTATCAGGAAGCCAAATCCAATTAAATAACAATGTGAAATGAAAATAAACACTTAATACACATGCTTATAATTTAAGAAATATAGAGTGCTATTCTTTCTGTCTTTGGTTGAAATGATGGGAGTGGTACAAAGAATGCTATGGGAGTATTTTAGAAGAACACTTAGCCTAGTCTTAGAAGTCATGAGAAGTTATTCTAAAGAAGTGGCATTTTAGAAGAGAACATTGAATATACATGGACTCACCAAATGAAGAGAAGATAAGCATAAGAGTATACAAGGTAGAAAGAATAGCTTAGGCAAAAGCAAGTGCTTATAGAACACAGAAAGGACTGCATACACTTCAGTGTAACCAAAACAGAGTGAGCAAGTGGGGAGTGGTAGAGATGAAGATAAAGATGAAGATAGGACCAACTTATGTAGGATTTTGTAGACAATTTTAGGAGTTTGAACATCATTCTGCAGATAATGAAATGTTTTAATTTGAAGCATTACATAGTTAGACTGGAATTTTCAAAAGCTCCTTCAGGCTAAGGGGTGAAGAATGGATTGGAGAGAGACAAAGCTGGAAACCGATGCAGCACTTCGAAACAGACTTCGAAATTAACAAGCTTTTCTTTTTCTTTAAAAAGGAATATAGAGATCTACTCATCAGTCTTGCAGGCAGCCAAGGAAAACCTCATAGACTCTTTCCAATATTCTTTCTGAGTGTTTCTGGACATGAGTACATCTCATTGAGATATTCCCACCTCTACCTACAAACAAAGAAAATGCTTGGAACACCTCAGTCCACTGTGCCAACAGGAAGTGAGTGACTGACTATTTTTTCTTATTACTTGAAGACCACAAAATAGAAGTTCACAAGAATCTTTAGAGAAACCATTGATACCACTGTGATAAGGGAAATTGGTGACATCAAAAACATGGAGAAATGAGAGATGCCCCCAGATCTCTACCCTTGAAACAACAATTAGCTGAAGACCTAAAACTCCACAAAAAACAATCACCTGCAAACAAGCATGTCTGAGCAAGGGATCTGCGCATTAGAGCTACCATAGATAAGAACCCCAGGAGTCAGGTGGTAGACTAGGAGGAAAAAAAAAGTAGCTATCTCTCACAGCTCCCTGCAGGAGGAGAGGGAGGGGAGAAGATGTGGTAAGTTCCTTGAACAGCACTCTCTAGGAGTGCTCTGAGCTCCACGTGGCTGGCAGCAGGTCCAAGTCATCAGACTAGAAAGTAGAGAAGCAGGATGGCAGAGAAACAACAGTTGATTTTTACCAGCAGTGGTTGCAAAACTGAGGGTGAGCCGCAGCCCCTGACCCCCAACCCAAAGAGCCCCTTCTTCAGTCTCATACCCTATGAGACCGAACACCACAGAGCCCCAAGAGAATGAGCAAACGCTACCGAAACTGTCATTAACAATGACAGGGACTGAGACTGAGAGTAGCAAGCATGATTAAACATCTACAAGAAAAAGAAGGCATTATTAACACTTTATATAAAGCAAGGATCCAAGAGACTTAGACGCCATCTACTAGAAACAAACAAACAAAAAAGTGCCTTCTTTGCAGCAAGCTAAAGAGAGACCTTTATTTAATAAATCTTCTTTCTGGAAAAAACAAAATAAAATATACTTCTATTAATGCCCAGGTGGAGAAGTAGTCCATTAAACACCATGAACAACCAAAGTGACAAGGCATCTCAGATAGGAAGAGAAAAATCTCCAAAAATAAGCTTAAAGATATAGAAATATACAACTTAAATGACAGAGAATTCAGGTTGGAACTGCAAAAAAGACTCAGTGAGATCTGAACTGAGTCATATCAAAAATTTCAGAAATTGAAGAAAAAACTAGATGAGCAAAATGAGTTCTTTAGCAAGGAGATTGAAATCCTAAAAAAAAGAAGAATAGATCATCTGGAGATAAGAAACACTCTGCAGGAGTTGAAAAATGAAATAGCAAGCTTGGAAATAGAGTCGACTAAATGGAAGAAAGGATCAGTGATATTGAAGACAGAAATCTAAAAACATATCAGAAGAAAGAAGAGAGAAACCAAAGAATGAAAAATAATGAAAGAGAAATACAAGAACTAGCTGATACCATCAGGAGAGGAAACATAGGATAATGCGCATTATCGAAGGGGAGGAAAAAAGCAGGGACTAGAAAGCATTTTCAGATGAATAGTTGATGGGAATTTCCCAAATCTAAGAAATGAGCCAGAGTTTAGAATTCAAGAAGTCAACAGAACACCCAATTATCTCAATCCAAAAGGGCATTCACCAAGACACATTGAATTAAAATTATCAAAAATCAACTACAAAGACAGAATTTTCAGGGCAGCTAGGGAGAAAAAGATGGTACCTTATAAAAGAAAACACATTAGATTATCCTCAGACTTCTCAGCACAAACCTTACAAGCCAGAAAGGGGTGGAATCAAATATTCAAACTATGAAGTGGAAGGAACTACCAGCCTAGAAC
>NW_011889065.1:724417-725956 GCF_000151845.1 Pteropus vampyrus
TTACCTAAATCATTATACAGATTTAATGCAATCCCCATCAAAATCCCATCAGCATTTTTTAAAGAAATGGAACAAAAAATCATCAGATTTATATGAAAGCATAAAAGACTCCGAATTGCCAAAGCCATGCTCAGAAAAATGAACGAGGCTGGAGGCATCACTCTGCCCAACTTCAAATTATACTACAAAGTGACAGTAATTAAAATGACATAGTACTGGCAAAAAAAAAAAAAATAGCACATGAACCATTGGAACAGAATTAAGAATCCAGAAGTAAATCCATATTTATATGGGCAAATAATTTTCGACAAAATAGCCAAAAACAAACAATGGAGAAAGGAAATCTTCTTCAATAAATGGTGCTGGGAAAACTGGAAAGCCTCTTCAAAAGAAGGAATCTAGACTGTTGTCTATCACCACACACCAAAATTACCTTCAAATGGGTTAAAGACCTCAATATAAGACCTGAAACAATAAAATGCATAGAAGAAAACATAGGAACTAAACTCAAGGACCTTGGACTTAAAGAGGATTTTATGAATTTCACCTGAAAAGCAAGGGAAGTAAAAGCTAAAATAAATGAATGGGACTACATCAAACTAAAAAGCTTCTGCTCAGGAAAAGAAACCATCACAAGGTAAAGAGTCAACCATTTGAATAATAAGTATATTTGCAAGCAACGTCTCCGATAAGGGCCTAATATCCAAAATATAAAAGAACTCATACAACTCAATAACATGAAAACAAACAATCCATTCAAAAAGTGAGCAGAGAATCTGAACAGACACTTCTTCCTAGAGGATATGCAAATAGCCAACAAATATATGAAAAGATGTTTAACATCACTAGCTATTATGGAAATGCAAATCAAAACCACAATGAGATACCATCTCACACCTGTGTGAATAGCTGTAATCAACAAGACACATAATAAGAAATGTTGAAGGTGATACAGACAAAAAAGAACCCTCATACACTGCTGGTGGGACTGCAAATTGGTACAGCCACTGTGGAAAACAGTATGGAGTTTCCTCAAAAAACTAAGAATTGTTCTACCATATGATCCAGCAATCCCTTTACTGGATATTTACCCCAAGGACTTGAAAACTCATATCCGAAAAGATATTTGTACACTGATGATATTCATAGCAGCATTATTTACAGTGACCAAGACATGGAAGCTACCAAAGTGTCCTACCATAGATGATTGGATAAAGAAGCTGTGGTACGTACATACAATAGATTTTACTCAGCCATAAGAAGAGATGAAAGATTGCCATTTGTGACAACATGGATGGAATTTGAGATAATCATGTTAAGCAAAATAAGCCAGACAGAAAAAGTTGAAAATCACATGATATCACTTATATGTGGGATATATACTTAAAAGCAACGAAAATGAACAGGATAAACAAACAGAGACTCATGGATATGGACAATGGACTAGTGGTTGCTAGAAGGGAAAGGGGAGGCAGATGGGGTAAAAGTAGTCAAATATGTGATGACTGAAAGAAATCTAACTATGGGAGGTGAACACAC
>NW_011889065.1:727446-735325 GCF_000151845.1 Pteropus vampyrus
AAAAAATAAAAGATATATAGTTTAACAATATTGATGCTTTAGACAATTATTGATTCTGAAATTAATATATTGATTTGAAAATCAATATATATTAATTTGAAATTTAATCAAATGGCTGAACTTTTTAAAAAAGGACAAATTTATTTAATGTTAGGAAAGATAATAGTAATAAATTTCCTAAAAGAATGCAGCCAAGATACTGAACCAACAGAGGCTTGAATAAATCCATTTTATGTCAATATTTATTATTTTCTGGCGTAAGCCTTATGCAGACTGACTGTCACATTTTTTTTCCTATGGATAGTTGATTTAAAGAATAATTGACACATCCATCTAAGACATGGAGGATTTATGTTCTGCAAAGAAATCATAACTTTTCAATAAGCAAATTAATTACTTTTAGAGGTTTCTAAAACAGTATATCAGAAGCCTAGGATATATATCCTAAAATTGGGGTCAAGCTATTTTAATAATTAGCAGTTCTTGACTTTGTGATATACCTAATGGATTTTAGGTTCTCCGCTCCCTCTCCCAAACCCCCCACTCTCTCCCTCTTTCACTCACATACACACAAACACACACATAATTTCATAGTTGGTCTATGGTAAGTAGGCAGAACAGAAAAAGAGACTTTATCAATATCAGTGTTTTTTAAACTGGTATACTCTCAACTACTGTTCTGCAGAAAGAGTTGTGCCATGTTTCCATAAGTTTAGGAAGCACTAGATTAAGCACCTGTAAAGTTTCTGAAAAACTTTAATGTATTACCAAAGATTGTGCCTTTCTAATAGATATAGATGATAACATATCCCATACTTTTGACCATAGATAGCTATTAACATCTAGAAGTGTTTTATGGCTCTCCAATTTTGGGGGAAAAAAATGGCTATACATTGTTAGTTCAGTTTATCAAGCATCAAAAACCTGCAAGTTATAGATATTTTAATAGATATTAATGGTACATATATGAAGTTGTCACAGTGAAGTGTAAAATCAGGAAAATTTTGATATATTTTCTCCTATACTCTTTTTTCTCTATGCTAAAGAATGTAAGTCACAAAAACCTAAGTATCTCTTCATTCCCTAAAGGAATTGAATGTTTTTTGTCAAATAAATACTTGGTGTGTCTATTTTCAAGTTATCATCCAAATTTGGAGAACCCTCGAATGTCCTTTCCACCAAAGCTCTTCTTAATACATTGGTTCATGTCCATTTATATCTATGTTTTCTCCACTGGACTATAAATTTTTTAAGGGTAACAACCTATATGTTATGCTATGCCTTATTTTTCTATCCACCAGCATTTGATACAATGTGTAACATATAGTGGTTCTCAATAAATACCTCTCAATAAATTCTTCGATGTTTCAGTGATGAGGCTAGGAATAACTCATTCCCAGTATAGTCTTATTCCATAAATATTATTGATTCAACTTTTTCAGTTTCCTAAAGAGGGAATGAATTAGGAATGTCAATGTGACCATTTTAGAACATGTCAGGTCATGACACTTTAGTGCTAAGGACTAAACAAAAACAAAAATATGTAATGTCAAAGTGGAGTACATGTGCCCTCAGAAGTATATGAAGACTCTCCAAGAGGTACTCTAGCATCGATAGTTTTAAAAGAATCAAACTCCAGATTTCAACTGACATAAATTATTTTTGTTCAAATTGTTACACCTAAAAAGAAGTTTTAATAGAGGCTTTTCTTTTTCACCATCTCTCTTGCATTTCACCTTCTATTTACAAAAGGAAGACATAGTTCTTCCCTACCTAGGAGCTTGCTCTGGGACACTGCCTCAGGTTATAAAGTATTTGCGTTGCCCAGTAAAAGAATCATTTTAAATATTTCTGTTGAGAAGGTAAACAATAGTAAAAACTAAGTAATAAATTTTTTTGTAAGACAAAATAGGTTCCATTTTTTTTGCTTTTAACAAAATTGAAGTTGGATATAATCAAGTTATCTGCTGATAAAGCATTAAATTTTTTTTAGTGGTACATCTCTGTGTCACTTGGAAGAAGTTTAAATAATTGAGTAACAGTGCTATAACAAACTTATTTCTGTTAGGTTGTTAAGTAGACATGAGCAACTGGGGAATGAAGGCCCCTTTCAAAAACCTCCCTTAGGACCTGTCTGGAATCCCCATTTTATGGTTATAAATTACCCCTACAACATGAAAGACAAAGAAGTACAAAGTCATAAAATAGTAGCCGGTTTAATACGACCATAAGCATGTGCGCGATCAGTCCTACATTAACCTCCCTGTGACCTTAGCCTCATTATATCATCGTTATAATACATGCCTAGAGGCGAAGTTCATGAACCTAATTATAACAGACTGAATTATGGGTTACCCCATGCGCAGTAGGCAGAGAGTTATATAACCACCAAATGTCAATCAAAATTACTTCGTGCGCCAATGTAACCTCCAATGACGGCCCTAATGTAATACAAAACTCCCCAGTTCTGCTGTTTTAGCTCTCTTCACTGTAACCCGCCCCTCTTTTGGAGCATACTTTAATGATATCTTTTGTTTTTTGCACAGTTACAGCCCTCTTGGGCATGACCTGCTTCTTCTTGAAATGTACTTTCAATAAACCTTACTTTTTCTAAATCTCGCTCATCTGTTATTTCTTTACTGAGTTGGCGGGAAAGAACCGAGGATTCCTCCAGGCTGCTGGGGCACTGGCAAATTTTACGTCACCCATGCAATGACATTTCCATCCCCATCTACTTATATAAGTGAACAGGGCTTCTCATTGCTTTATTTATAAAGAAAAATTAAAATAGGAAAGTAATTTATTCTGAATACAATGTACTTTTTATTAATAAGTAATATTCATCTCCAAATATATGTACTAATTGAAAATATTCTCCATTAATTGCTTTGAGAGACATTTCCAATAAAATTTTACTTTGATTAATAATTATTTTTTAAAACTGTTAGACATTAAGTTGTTTTCATCATTTGCATATTTCTAGTAAATTTAATCATAACCATCTAGAAGACAAATTTTAACACTTAGAACTTCATATTTTTAAATGAAAATAAATATTAATTTATGTTTATATATACTAGGTTTAAAATACAAGTATAAAATACATTTTGTTAAGACAAAATTTAGTGAAGTGGAAATGAAATATTAATTCAGGAAGAAAAATAAATGATATAGTTTTTTGACTTGAAAACTTGTTCATGTATTTTTAAAAAATGGATTATGACAGCATCAAATTGCTATGGTAGTCACATACTTTGAAAGAGGGCCATAGCTATTTTATTTTAAAACTCTATTATTTACAATATGTCAGAAATTATATTTTTTGTTGTTATTTAAATACATGATGAAAAATTGTAGATGTCAACTTAAAAATATGCAAGAAGGTATGCTTATTTAAAAAACTCTTTTAGAGGATATGTGAGCAAAAAATGATAAAATTCTTTTTATATAAAGAGGAATGTACTTTCAGCTTCTTGTTGTAGGCTCAGATAGCAACTAATAAGGCCAGACACATCTTATTTACTTAGCCACCATATCAATTATAACAGACTTAATGGAGTGCTTTGTATTTATTTGTACAGTAAATCAGCATGACCCTAACAGCCAAATTCATTTAATCAAATTCCATAAAGGTTGAGTGTTGACTAACAATTTGGTAAATATCTGATTAAATTGAATCATTAAAATAACAGAAACAATCAAACCACCTTCTGTGCTTTGGTCATTTCAGCCTTTTTAATGAGCGTGTAAACTGAATTGACAAACAACTTCCAATCCTTTTTGTAATAAAGCAAGAAATTCATTAATATAATTTTGATTATTTATCCAGAAGTATGCTTCCATTATTATTAAATCTCATCACAGATACTGCTGATTTTTGACAACTTAAAATTAGCTCTTTAAAACAACTTCTGTTTAATGTAAAGCAAATCTCAATTTCAAAAACTGAATCCAACTTTTAATTCAAGGAGGAGAAATCACTGAAGGATTATAACTCCTTCCTCCCTCCTTTCCTTACATCTTTTAACAAGCTTTTTATTAAATATCAATTTTAGGTCACGTACTTTAATAGATGTTGGGGTAGGGGCATGAGGACATGATCAGAGGAGATACATAAACGCGATCACATAGAGTTACTACTGCACTCAAGAGATTAATAGATATTGTGCGAGAGTTAGGAGACATGTACTTATAAAAAGATAATTCTAACTAATATGAAAGTGATAATAGAGATAAAATTGGCTTTAGATGGTTACTCTATGAAAGTTTGCTATTACCTAAACCAGTGGTTTTCAAACCCAATCTGCTGAAGTGTGACATGCAGTTCTATCAAAATTATTTAAAGCACTTTAAAAAATATGGATTCCTGACCTCCATTGTCATGAATTCTGATTCTGTATATGTAGAGTGAGACTTTCACATCTGTGATACCACTGCTAAACCAAGTTTGGCGACCATAGACCTCAAGAGGATGACCATTATTTTCTACAATGTTCGACATTTATATCACATGATACATTGGGAATAGTATTCGCAAAACAATTTTTTTTTTCTATCAGGTAAAACACTATAGAATTAGTGACCTGAGAAGAAAAATGCATGTTTTAGGACCATGTGATGATAGCTACCACTTCTCATTTACTATGAGCCGAGTGCTGTTCTTAGCTTTTTATATTCATTATTTCATTTGAGTTTGATGTCTTCATTTGAGGAAATCGGGGCACACGGTGAGATTAATTAACCTTTTCAAGGTTATAAAGCTAGTAAATAGTGGAGCTGGGATCTGAAATCATGCATTCTAGCTCCAGAGTCCATACAACTATATTCAATTGCCCCTTATTTATCATGGTACTTTCTTGAAAGCCCTTTGTCATTCTTTGGTAAGCATTATAACATGAAAAACAAGTGCATTCATATAGATCCTATGCATTTGGTCAGATTGTTTCAATGTTATCTTTTGTAAACTTCTATCTCTAATTTATTAGTCTGCACTCATTCATTAGACTGTTGTTTCACTTCAAATGCATCTCTGTTTTCTTAATTTTTTAAAATCACAACTGTAATGATTCCATTTTATTAAAGTTTAACACCATGAAAATTCGAAAACTTCAATTAAAAAAAACTTAAATCATATATAAAATCCATTGCTCAAAGCCATTTAATTGTACATCTAAATAAATATCACATTATTATATTGACCATTTTGTGTAGCAATATTTTATGTTCTGAAATATGTTCATTTCAAGAGAGACCTTGCTTAAAGAGTCGAGGAAAAATTTGTTGAATTTCAAAGTTATGCGCATCATGTCAACCATGTCGACGAATATTGATTTCCTGTATAGAATATAAGAAAGTTGAAATTGTACAATTCTCACTGGAGAGCCTTATGAATACCAAATGGATAAAAAAGATATCAACTTATAGAGAGTAGGAATTTAAGTATAACTAGACAGTTACCAAAAGTTAATATTTGAAACAAGTTGACTCAATACTGTAATTTACACCAAGGCACAAACAATAGCAAGTAGGGTGGGATAGATGAGTGGATGACACTTACTTGCCTCTTTCTCTCTAAGTCTCTCAATAATTTTGGTTTATTTTATCATTAGCTTCAGATAGAGAACTGTCCTCCCTGAACTGAGATTCTATGGCTAGCTGCTACCTCTCACACTTTTCCTAAATTTTCTCTGAGTAGCACGACAAATTAGAATTGTGAGTCTTTAAAACAAAAGTGTTAAAGACTTCCAGAGGTACTTAAGAACACACTTAGTTCTTTGTTATACATGGGAATGGAATGTGAAGACTCATAAAAGAAGATAAAATATACTGTCTCATTTGTCTTCACTATCCCCCTACAGAGAAGATAGAAAGAAGGGATTCAATGTGGGTACCTGAGTTTAGAGCCCTGTCTTAAAGTTTACAGAATGTAGTCCCAGTGTGTTTTCTTGGTTATATTTATTTACAAAGCATGTATTTATTAACTTTTGGATGATATGGCAATGTTACACTTCAAAGAAGGAATACAATTAAACAGAGAGGGTAGATTCTAGGAGAAGGTTGGGTGGTGTCAGCCTTGTAGACTTAGAAAAATAATTTGCTCATCACATTGAGATGGAGATCCAACTCTCAGAAGTATACTTATATTGATCAAGTTCACACACATACCAGAATTATAATTTATTAACTTACAATGAGAAATAAACTGCCATGTACAGTTAATGTTCATATTAGATGATCAGAGAGTTCTGTGCTCAGTGAAAAAGTTACAGAGAATGCCAAATTATCATCAGAAATCTGCTTTATGAGCATAAAATGAAAACAATGAGAATTTGTAAATTCTTAGAAACACCAGATAAGTTGACTTAAAGTACTCTCACCTATTATAGGGACACATTGCTAAGGAAAAATGATGTTCCTGTCCTCTTAGCCAATAATTCCTCTCTTTGGATAGTGAGTGGAAGGTTCTAACAGATGCTTGCTTCTGAAAATCTTCATTTCCGTGTTCTATGGCATACTCAACTCCTTCTTGTTCATAACTTTTTGACCCCTAAAATTTGCATGACACAATTTATTGAGCTTTTACTTCCCAAATTATAGTCATGTTTTAGTTTTTCCAACCTAAGATTACTCGCAAATTTTCTTGATTGGAACATATTTTCATACTATTTTATCACATATTTTCAATTTCTTGTTTTTTGCCTAGTATAATTGACCATAATGATTGTGAATTGATTTTAATAGATTGAATGTTAGAGGACAAACCTATCTCCAAGTTATTCGAGAGTATCACACTGTAAAATATAAATTCCTGATAGCAGGGTCCACCACATACCAAACTACTAACATAATTCCTATCATATGATAGATGTTTAAAGCATGTGTTAAATGAAACCTCAACCTCCATGAACTAATAAAGACTAATATCTTACTTACTAAGAAGTCAGACTTCTAGATTCCATATTTTCTGCTACATAATTGAAAACCTGATCACAAGGAAAAACAGGTTGAAATGAACCAGAAATCCTCTGCCATAAAACTAATCTAAAATATCCAGTAAGAGATCATCTCAGATTCTTACTTTGAGTTTATTTTATATAGCATCTCAACAATCCTAACCGTCTCATTTCACAGCAATGTTTTGAAAAATTGAGATTAGGTGAGAGTAAGGAGGCAGCTGCTAAAGGCAATTACTCTAACTATAGTAAAATATAGTAGCTGGAAATAAGGAAAGAGAAAAAAGATCATATGGACAACAGAAGGTTTCGTTTTGTGGATTGTTTTGACACTAAATTCTCCTTTACTAACCTGTGTAATTCAAATTTCTACCAGGAACTTTTCTTTGTGCACATTTTTGAGTATCTGTGATTATAGGATATAGGGAAGCTTTGTAGAAAGACAGAAAAAGATGAAACTTCAATGTTCTGTAAATTCTTTGAGGAAGGGGATCTTGTTTTACTTTTATGCCATTACTTGTGCTCTGCAGGTTCTTTTTTTTAAAATTTAAGTAATAATCAACATAGAAAAAAATAGTTTCCGGTATACAACATAGTGATTCAATGTGTATATACATTATGAAGTGATGTCATCACAATAAGTCTAGTTACCATCTGCGACTATATAAAGATAATACATTATTAACAATATTACCTATGCTGTAAATTACATTCCTATAACTTATTTACTTTATAGTTTATTCTATATTAAATGTTTTTTTCTTAAATTTTTTCAATTACAGTTGACATTCCATATTTTTTAATTAATTAATTTTTTTAATTGAAGAAATTATTTAAATTTTCTCCATTATCCCTCGTACCCTCCGGTAACCACTAGTCCATTGTCCATGTCGATGAGTCTCTGTTTGTCCTGTTCATTTGTTGCT
>NW_011889065.1:736600-740280 GCF_000151845.1 Pteropus vampyrus
ATTTAAATTTTCTCCATTATCCCTCGTACCCTCCGGTAACCACTAGTCCATTGTCCATGTCGATGAGTCTCTGTTTGTCCTGTTCATTTGTTGCTTTTAGGTATATATACCACATATAAATGATATCATGTGATTTTCAACTTTTTCTGTCTGGCTTATTTTGCTTAACATGATTATTTCAAAGTCCATTCATATTATTGTAAATGGCAGTATTTTATCTCTTCTTATGGCTGAGTAATATTCCACTGTATATATATATATATATGTACCAGAGCATATTTAGCCAATGATCTATCATAGAACACTTTGGTTGCTTCCATGCCCTGGGCACTGTGAATAATGCTGCTATGAACATAGGTGTGCAAATATCTTTTCAGATATGAGTTTTAAAGACTTTGGGGTAAATACCCAGCAGAGAGATTGCTGAATTATATGGTAGAACAATTCTAAGTTTTTCGAGGAAACTCCATACTGTTTTCCACAGTGGCTGTATCAATTTGCAGTCCCACCAGCAGTGTGTGAGGGTTCCTTTTTCTCCGCATCCTCTCCAACATTTGTTATTCCTTGTCCTGTTGATTATAGCTATTCCAACAGGTGTGAGATAGTATCTCATGGTGGTTTTGATTTGCATTTCCATAATAGCTAGCTATGTTGAGCATCTTTTCATAAATTTGTTGGTCATTTGTATCCTCTAGAAAAGAGTGTCTGTTCAGGTCCTCTGTCTATTTTTTGATTGGTTCGTTTGATTTTTTGTTGTTATTGAGTTCTTTGTATATTTTGGATATTAGGCCCTTCTTGGAGACGTTGCTTGCAAATATATTGTCCCATTTGGATGGTTGATCCTTTACCTTCTCGATGGTTTCTTTTGTTGAGCAAAAGCTTTTTAGTTTCATGCAGTCTCATTCATTTATTTTAGCTTTTATTTCCCTTGCTTTTGAGATCAAATTCATATAATCCTCTTTAAGTGCAAGGTCCTTGAGTTTAGTTCCTACGTTTTCTTCTATGCATTTTATTGTTTCAGGTCTTATATTCAGGTCCTTAATTCATTTTGAGTTAATTTTGGTGTGTGGTGAGAGACAAGAATCTAGTTTCTTTCTTTTGCAAGTGGCTTTCCAGTTTCCCCAGCACCATTTATTGAAGAGGCTTTCCTTTATCCATTATTTGTTTTTGGCTTTTTTTGTCAAAAATTATTTGCATATATAAATATGGATTTACTTCTGGACTCTTAATTATACTCCACTGGTCCATGTGCTATTTTTTTGCCAGTACCATGTCATTTTAATTACTGTCACTTTGTAGTATAATTTGAAGTTGGGCAGAGTGATGCCTCCAGCCTCGTTCATTTTTCTCAGCATGGCTTTGGCAATTTGGGGTCTTTTATGCTTTCATATAAGTCTGATGATTTTTTGTTCTATTTCTTTAAAAAATGCTGATGGGATTTTGATGGGGATTGCATTAAATCTGTATAATGATTTAGGTAATATGGTCATTTTAACTATGTTGATTCTTTAAATCCAAGAACACAGAATATCTTTCAATTTCTTTATGTATCTTCTTCGATTACTTTTAATAGGGTCTTATAATTTTCATTATATAGGACCTTCACATGTTTCATTAATTTTATTCCTAGGTATTTTATTCTTTTTGTTGCAATTGCAAAAGGAATTATTTTTTCCACTTCTTTTTCTGACACTTCATTATTAGAGTATTGGAACGCTATGGATTTTTTAACATTGATTTTGTATTCGGAGAATTTACTGTATTTGCTTATTGTTTCTGGTAGTGTTTTGTGGAGTCTTTAAGGTTTTCTATATAGAGAATCATGTCATCTACAAATAGTGACAGTTTGACTTCTTGGTTTCCTATTTGGATGCCTTTTTTATCTTTCCTTGCATGATTGCACTCTAGGACATCCAATGTTATATTGAATAACAGTGGAGATAGTGGTTAGCCTTGCACTGTTTCTGATCTTAGAGGGAAAGTGTTTAGTTTTTCACCATTCAGTATAATGTTGGCTGAGTGCTTGTCATATATGGCCTTTATTATGTTAAGGTACTTTCCTTCTATACCAATTTGGTTAAGTGTATTGATCATAAATGAATGCTATATCCTGTCGAAGGCATTTTGTGCATCTATTGATATGATCATATGATTCTTGTTTTTTAATTTGTTTATGTGGTGTATCACATTAATCGGTTTCCATATATCTAACTATCCCTGTGCCCCTGGGATGAAGCCCAGTTGATCTTATGTATAATCTTAATATTCAGTTTGCTAGTATCTTATTTAGGACTTCTGCATCTGTGTTCATAAGAGATATTGGTCTGTAGTTTTCTTCTTTGTGTGTTATCTTTACCAGGTTGTAGTGTCAGGGTGATATTGACCTCATAAAAATTGTTGGGAAGTATTGCCTCCTCTTTAATTTTTGGAAGAGTTTGAGGAGAATAGGTATTGAATCTTCTTTGAATGTTTGGTAGAATTCACTGGTGAAGGCCTCTTTTTCTGGACTTTTACTTTTTGGTAGGTTTTCGATGATTGTTTCCATTTCCATAGTGCTGATCAGTCTATTTAGATTTTCCAGTTCTTGATTCAGTCTAGGAAGGTTGCATTTTTCTAAGTACTGATCCATTTCTTCTAGGTTATTAAATTTGATGTTATATATTTTTTTCGTAGTATTTTCCTATGATCCTTTGTATTTCTATAGTGTCTGTCATAATTTCTCCTCTTCCATTCCTGATTTTGTTTTGTGTGTGTGTGTCCTTTCTCTCTCTCTCTCTCTCCTTTTTATTTATTTATTGTTTTTTTTGTGAGTCTAGCCAGGGGTTTGTCAATTTTATTAACCTTCTCAAAGAACCAGCTCTTTGTTGCATTTATTTATTTATATATTTTTTATTTTTTCGTTTTCAATTTAATTTATTTCCTCTCTAATTTTAATTATTTCTGTCCTTCTGCTGAATTTAGGCTTCATTTGTTCTTCCTTTTCTAGTTTTTTCAAATGAAGTGTTATGTTGTTTATTTGGAGATAGACTTATAATGATATGAACATTCCTGTAATGACTGCTTTTGCCATGTCTGAAAAAGTTTTGATATGTTATACTATCATTATCATTTGTTTCTATATATTTCTTGATCTCTCTTCATATTTCTTCTCTGACTAGTTAATCTTCAGTAATATGTTGTTTAATCTCCATGTATTTGTGGTTCTTTCTGCTTTCTTTTTACAATTGATCTGCAGTTTCAAAGCATTATGGTATGATTTCAACCCTCTTACATTTTTTGAGGCTATCTTTGTGTCCCACTATGTGGTCAATCTTTGAGAATGTTCCATGTGCACTAGAGAAGAATGTATATGAAGCTGTTTTGGGATGAAAGGTTCTGTAAATGTCAATTGTGTCCATTTGATCTAATGGGTCATTTAAGAATGTTATTTCCTTATTGATTCTCTGTTCGGATGATCTGTCTATAACTGACAGTGGAGTATCTAGGTCCTCTACTAAAGTGTTTTGGTCTGTTTCTTTCTTTAGTTCTGTTAGTAATTTCTTTACATATTTCTGGGCTACCTGATTGGGAACATAGATATTAATAACTGTTATGTCTTCTTGGTGCATGATTCCCTTTATCATTATGAAGTATCCCTCAGTATCTATCTATCTATATATCTATCTCTATCTCTATCTCTA
>NW_011889065.1:740330-746763 GCF_000151845.1 Pteropus vampyrus
ACTGTTATGTCTTCTTGGTGCATGATTCCCTTTATCATTATGAAGTATCCCTCAGTATCTATCTATCTATATATCTATCTCTATCTCTATCTCTATCTCTATCTCTATCTCTATCTCTATCTCTATCTATCTCTATCTCTATCTCTATCTCTATCTCATCTATCTTTATCTATATCATCTATATCTATATCTATACATTTATTTTGAAGTCTATTTCATCTTATATTAGTACCTCTACTCCTGCTTTTCTCTGAATGCCATTTGCTTGAAAAGTCATTTTCCACCCTTTCACTTTGAGTTTATATTTGTCTTTGGAACTGAGATGTGTCTTCTGGAGGCAGCTTATCATTGGGTTTTGTTTTTTGATCCATTCTGCAACTCTGTATCTTTTTATTTGTGAGTTCAGTCCATTTACATTTAGTGTGATTATTGAAATATGAGGTTTTCTTATAGCCATTTTATCTTTTGATTTCTGGTAGCTCGGTCTTTCCATTGCTTTCTCATCCTTGTGTTTCTGTTTTCTTTATTTTGGTTGGCATTTGTGGCTTTTCCTTCTGGTCCTTCTTGTTTTATGTTATATACTTTGGTTCTGAATCTTTGTGCTTGGTTACCATTAAGAATATAATAGTAGTTTTATACACACACACACACACACACAATTGTCCCTTTTCTTCTGCATGTGGCTAATTCCCATTCCCCTTTGCAAATACAGATCTTTGAATCCTCCTTTTCAGTCATTGCTGTCTTAATTTGTCCCTCTGTATGGTGAATGTTCATTAATATCTTGGTATAGCAAATCTCTTCTTATTTTTAAGCTTATAATGCTTGTTCCTATTAAGGGTTGCACTCCTCTGCTTCTATCAGCCTGCTAGAGCCCTTACTCCTAATTAGGTATTTTTTTTTAGCATTTTGTTTTAGGTGAGCTGACTCTTTTCAGTATTTCCTATAGTGCAGGCCTTGTAGTGGAGAATTTCTTCAATTTTTGTATGTCCTGAAAGGTCTTTATTTCTCTTTCATATCTAAAGGAGAGCTTAACTGGATATATTATTCTTGGCTGGTAGTTCTTTTCATTTAATCGTTTGAATATTTGATTCCACTTCTTTCTGGCTTGTAAGGTTTGTGCTGAGAAGCCTGCTGATAATCTAATGAGTCTTCCTTTATAGGTTACCATCTTCTTTTTCCTGGCTGCCCTGAGAATTCTATCTTTGTCATTGATTTTTGATAATTTTAATACAATGTGTCTCGGTGAAGGCCTTTTTGGGTTGAGATAATTGGGTGTTCTGTTGACTTTTTAAATTCCAAACTCCGGCTCATTCCTTAGATTCAGGAAATTCTCATCAACTATTCATCTTAAAATGCGTTCTAGTCCCTACTCCTTTTCCTCCTCTTCGAGAATTTCCATTATTCTCCTGTTTCCTCTCTTGATGGTATCAGCTAGTGCTTGTATTTCTCTTTCATTATTTTTCATTTTTTGTTTTTTCTTGGCTTCCTTCTGAATTATTTCTAGATTTCTGTCTTGATATCACTAATCCTTTCCTCCATTTGGTCAACTCTATTTCCAAAGCTTGCTATTTTATTTTTCAACTCTTGCAATATGTTCTTTATCTCCATCTGGTCTATTCAGTTCTTTTGGAGAGTTTCCATCTCTTTGCTAAGGAATTCATTTTGCTCATCTAGTTGCTTTTTCAATTCCTAAAATTGTTGATATGATTCTTTTCAGATCTCATTGAGTATTTTCAGATATATCATCCTAAATTGTCTGTCTTTTAAGTCACATATTTCTATGTCTGTAAGCTTATTTTCTGGAGATTTTTCTCTGTCTTTCTGAGATGCCTTGTCAGCTCGGTTTTTCATGGTGTTTATTGGATCATATTATTGGATCATTTCTTCACCTTTGCATTAATGGAGGTGTATTCTGCTTTTTTTTTTTTTTCCACAGAGAAGATTTATTATATAATGGTCCCTAGCCTGTTGCGAAGAAGGCATTTTTCTTTTGGTTTCCGGTAGGTGGCATCTAAGACTCTTGGATCTGTTTTACATAAAGTCTTAATAATATCATTTTTTTTCTTATGGATGTTTAATCACTCTTGCTACCCTCAGTCTCAGTTCCTGCCAATGTTAGCGACAGTTTCAGTAGCGTTTGCTCAGATTCCTCGGGGCTCCGTGGCGTTCTGTCTTGGAGGGTATGGGGGCAGGAGCCCTCTGTTTTGGCAGAGGGGGGCTGTGGCTCAGCCTCAGTTTACCAGCCTCGGGGCTGGTAAAAATCAACTGTTGTTTTTCTGCCATCCTTCTTCTCTGCTTTCTGCCCTGATGACTGAGCCCTGCCGTCGGCTGGTTGGAACTCACAACTCTTCCAAGCAAGGCTATTCAAGAAATCCCTTCCTCCTACAGGGAGCTACAGTGGCTGAGAGTGGCAGCTTCTTTCTTTCTCCCAGTCCACTGCCTGACACCTGGGCTTCTGACTCGTGGTAGCTCTCATGCTTAGACCTTACGTTCAGACATGCTGGTGTGCAGTTTGGGTATATTTTGTTGAGTTTTAGATGTTCAGCTTATTGTTTCAAGGGGAGAGATCTGGGGATGTCTCTTACTCTGCCATGTTTCTGATATCACTCAATATGTTTTTATATAAGTTTCCAGGGTACAGCATAATGATTAGATATTTATATAATTTACATCAATAGATGGTTAGATAAAGATGTGGTACACATATATACAATTAAATATTACCCGGACATAAAAAGAAATGAGGAGTTCAGCAGAAGATGATGGACTAGGTAAAAGCAGGGTTTGCCTCCTCCCAGGTTCACATTGAAATTACAACCAAATTATAAAATAATCAATGTGGAGAATCACGTGAAGTCCAGCTTATCATAACACATCCATCTAAAAATATAAAGAAGGATCCAAATTGAAGCAGGTAGGAGGAGCAAAGCTGCTAATAGGGCTGGACATGCGTCCATGGGTGGTGGAGGATTACTGGACTGGAAAGCAAGGCTGCAGAGGCCCATGAAGGAGAGGGAGTCCTGGCTTCATTTAGAGGCTCCCCAGTCCATGGTCCCAGCCCAGGCAGGGAAGAGGAGATTCCAATAATTCCAACTGAAAAAAAACAGAGGGAATTCTGGCGGTCTGGGTGAGACAGAAGGAGACAGAAACCATAGATGCCCCTTTGAAGAATCTACTCACAGACTTTCTGACCTGCAGACACTCACCCAAGACACTGGTGACGGGTCAGAGGCTAGTGTGGGATTCATACTGAGAAAGTCTGTACTGCCTTGTGCCAGAACGAGGGCTGGAAGGGCAGCCACCATTGTGCCTTAATCTGGCCCCCTTACCAGGCAATCAACAGACTTCCTTAGCTTGACTGTGCAGACCCCACTCAAAGGGCCTTTAGGAAGCAGTGGTCTGAAAAGATTAGTCTGCCCCACCCAACTTGCAGATTCCCAGAGCTTTTGTTACTGGATGGCTGCCACACTCTGCATCAATTCAGGGCTGAGCATTTGCAAGCATTTCCCAGATAGTTTCAGGCAGATCACCACTTTCATCACTAACTTGGGCAGATCTTGGGGATCTGTGGGTGAGTCCCAGACAGCAGCTGGTGTTGCTGTAATCAGGGACTTCTGTGGGAATGAGCAAATGGTAACTGAAGTTGCAGCAAAACTGAGGCTGTATTGATATGATTGCCATTTTCTCCCTGAGAGCCAGCACCACCCTACCCCAAAATTGCCCCAAGTAGCCTATTGACAGCAAACTGCTATGGCCCTGCCCCTTCCCCCTCAGTCTCTCAATCCACACAGGCAATAAACTTTGACTAGCCCAGGGCTGGCGGTCCATAGAAATCAGTCGCAGGCAGACCTCTGCTGCCTGCAAGAGTCACAATATTGTGTCTGGGGAGCGCAGGGGTCTGTAGGACCACCTCAGATCTCACTGTGATCTGTGACTACAGCGGGAACTCCTGGGCACATAAGGTGCAGCAAAGCTGAGGCTGTATTGGCCTGATGACCTTTGTCTCCCTGAGATCCCACTTTACCCAAGCCACAAAGTACCTGCAGCCCATTGACAGGCAACCTCCCGTCACCTGTTTGGCTCTGTGGTTGTGCAGTCTGCACAGGCAACAGACCAGGGCTAGCACAGTGAGCGCATTTCAAGGAACAATTGTGGGAAGACCACTGCTGCCTGTATGAGCTGCAGTATCTCTTGAGGGGATTGCAGGGGTCTGTATTTGCCTGATGGCCCTTGGCTCCCTGAGTTCCTGCCCCATCCAATACACATAGTTCCCACTGCACTTTGACAGGCAGCTGCCCCCGCCCTGGGGTGGCATATTCAGGCCCAATGTGGGCAACAACTGACCTTGCAATGATTAGAAACTTGTACAGGAGCCACGGAGACAGCCTTGGCATGTAAACTGACACTGAGATGGCAGGGGGAAATTCACTCAATAGATCCAGGAGGCTCCCAAGGTTCCTGCACTACCCAACATGAATATCACCCAGAGGCTCTTCCAGTTTCAGAGACTTATGGACAACTGTCAGGCAGTGTCAGATCTAGTGGAACATTGGTCCCTCTGATAAATTGCCCTAGTTTAGGGACGGGGGATAAATGGACCACTGCCTGCAGCACCGATTCTTCCACTTACCTATAGATCTAGCATAGACAACAAACATATATGGATCACTTTGTAGCTCCCAAAGGGTAATCCTGAGTAATGAAAAGCAGTGGCTGACCTTGGCCTATTGGGGACCCCCTCCTAAGGGGCTACAAAAATAACACATCTAGAGATTGGCACAAGACCACAACAGAGCAACTCCTGACTAACCCCATTAGTGGTACGCACAAAGGGTGGTTGCAACAAGTACAGAAGCCTGCTAGGGCAAATCCCACTCAGTGTGGTCAGCCCCCACACAGAAACTCTTACCCAGTGGGTTCTGCCAATTCTCACAAATAGTCAGCCCGAGTGTTTATCCCATCCACTGATCTACTAAAATCAATAAAGTCTTGGCAACAACAGAAGGTAACACACAACCCACACAAAAATCACATCCAGAGCCCCAGCATATGGAATCAGGGCCAAACAAGACACATCTACATTAGACCGTCTGGCCAAGGCTGAGAGACTAAACAAATATTCTCATCACACAGAAATGAACACAGAGATGCTAATAAAATGAGAAAACAAAGAAACGTGCCACAAATGAAACAACAGGAGAAAATTTCAGAAAATATGCTAAATGAAATAGAGACAAGCAATCTACCAGATACAGACTTCAAAATAATGGTTATGCTCAATGAACTTAGGGGGACAATAAGTGAGCACAATGAGAACTTCAACAGAGAGATAACAAGCATAAAAATAAGGACATAGAAACTATAAAAAAAGAACCAGACAGAAACGAAGAATACAACAACTGAAATGAAGAATACACTAGAAGGATTCAACAGTAGATTGGATGAAGCAGAAGATCAAAACAGCAAACTGGAAGACAAGGTAGAAGAATACACCCAATTAGAACGACAAAAAGGAAAAAGAATTTTAAAAGTGAGAATAGCTTAAGAGAGCTTTGGGACAATGTGAAGCAAAATAATATCTGGATCATAGGAATACCTGAAGGAGAAGAAAGAGAGCAAGGGATTGAGAATCTATTTGAAAAAATAATGACAGAAAACATCCCTAATCTGACAAAGGAATTAGATGTACAAGTTCAGGAAGCACAAAGTGACCCACACAAGAGGAATTCAAACAGACCTACATCAAGACACATCATAATTAAAATGTCAAATGTCAAAAACAAACAGAGAATCTTAAAAGCAGCATAAGAAAGGCAACTGGTTACTTACAAGGGTACCCCCATAAGAATGTCTGCTGATTTTTCAATGGAAACATTGCAGGCCAGAAGGGACTGGCAAGAAATATTCAAAGTTATGAAAAACAAGAATCTACAACCACAAATACTCTACCCAGAAAGGCTTATAATTAAAATGGAAGGTGAGATAAAGAGCTTCCCAGAGAGGAAAAAGCTTAAGGA
Organism: Pteropus vampyrus; assembly: GCF_000151845.1. Taxonomy (NCBI): domain Eukaryota; kingdom Metazoa; phylum Chordata; class Mammalia; order Chiroptera; family Pteropodidae; genus Pteropus; species Pteropus vampyrus. The sequence goes on from NW_011889065.1 coordinate 746,351, forward strand.
ATTCATCACAAACAAGCCAGTATTACAAAAAATGTTAAAGGAACTTCTGTAAAAAGAGAAGGAGTAAAAAGAAAATAGAAATAACAAATATGAATAATAACATAACATAACTATGTACCTATTAGTAATCATTTTAAATGTAAATGAATGAAATGCACAAATGAAAAGACATAGGGTAACCGAATGGATAAGAAAACAAGACTCATGCATATGCTGTCTACAAGACACCCACTTGAGATCAAATGACATTCACACACTGAAAGTAAAGAGATGGAAAAAAAATATTTCACACAAGTGGAAATGAAAAAAAGGCAAGAGTAGCGATACTTATATCAGATAAAATAAACTTTAAAACGAAGGCTATAATAAGAGACAAAGAAGGGTATTACATAATGATAAAGGGATCAATAAAT
>NW_011889065.1:747728-757099 GCF_000151845.1 Pteropus vampyrus
CCTGGACCATATGGCCTCATTGGTGAATTTTATCAAACATTCAAAGAAGAATTAACACACATTCTTCTCAAACTATTCCAAAAATTTCAAGAAGAGAGATGTCTCCCTAACTCCTTTTATAAGGTCACCATTTCCTTAATTCCAAAACTAAACAAAGACATTACAATAAAAAAAAAAAAGAAAGAAAGAAAAGTATAGGCCAATATCTCTTATGATCATTGATGCAAAAATCCTCAACCAAATATTAGCAAACTTAATTCAGCAATGTACTAAAATTATCACACACCATGATCAAGATGGATTTATTCCTAGGTTGCAAGTTTGGTAGAATATCTGCAAATCAATTAATGTGGTATACCACATTAACAAATCAAAAGATAAAAAGCAATGATCATATCAATAGGTGCAGAAAAGCATTCGACAAAATCCAGCATTCATTATGAAAAACATAACAAAACAAAACAAGAAACAAAACTCTAAGCAAACTTGGATAGAGTGAACATACCTCAACATAATAAAGACCATATATGACAAACCTACAGCTAACATTATATTCAATAGAGAAAGGCTAAAAGTGTCTTTCCTTAAGATCAGGAACAAGACAAGGATGCCCACTTTCATCACTCCTCTTCAACATTGTCTTGGAAGTCTTAGCTACAACAATCAGACAAGAAAGGGAATCTACAGCCATGCCACTCTGAATGCACCCCATCTCGTCTGATCTCAGAGGCTAAGCAGGGTCGCGTCTGGTTAGTACTTGGATGGGAGACCACCTAGGAAGACCAGGTGCTGTAGGCATTAAAAAAAAAAAAAGACAAGAAAGAGAAATAAAAGACATTCGAATTGGAAAGGGAGGAGTAATACTCGTTATTTGCTGATTACATGACAGAATATATAGAGAACCCTAAAGATTCCACCAAAAAATTGTTAGAACTGATTAATGAATTCAGTAAAGTAGCAAGTTACAAAATAAATATTCAAAAGTGAGTGGCATTTTTGTGTACCAATGATGAACTTTCGGAAAGAGAAATTAAGACAACGATCCCATTTACGATTTCATAGAAAACTATAAAATACCTGGGAATGAAGTTAACAAAGGAGGTAAAAGACTTATTCTCAGAAAATTATAAGTCCTTGAAAAAAGAAATTGAAGAAGATACAAATAAATGGAAGCCCATACCATGCTCATGTGTAGGAAAAATCAACATCATTAAAGTGGCCGTACTACCTAAAGCAATCTATAAATCCAATGCAATCCTCATCAAAATATCAATGACATTTTTCAGAGAGCTACAACAAATAATCCTAAAATTTTTATGGATCCATAAAAGACCCCAAATAACCAAAACAATCTCGAGGAGAACAATTGTTGGAGGTATCATACAACTGATATTAAACTATACTACAAGACTACAGTAATCAAAACATCATGGTACTGGTATAAAAACAGACACATTGTTTAATGGAAAAGAACAGGAGCCCAGAAATTAATCCACACCTATAGGCTCACTTGATATATAACAAAGGAGGTAAGAATATGCAATGGTGTAAAACAGTCTCTTCAATAAATGGTGTTGGTAAAATTGAACAGATATATGCAAAAATAAAGAATCTGGACCACCGTCTTACACAGTATACAATAATAGACTCAAAATGGAGTAAAGACTTAAATGTAAGACCTAAATTCATAAAACTTCTAGAAGAATACATAGGCAGTCAACTCTCTGATATTACTAATAGTAATTTCTTTTCAGATATATCTCCTCAGTCAAGGGAAATAAAAGAAAAAAATAAACAAATGGTCTATATCAAACAAAATTTTTGAACAGTAAAGGAAACCATCAACAAAATAAAAAGACAACCAATTGATTGTGAGAAGATATTTGCTAATGATGCATTTCATAAAGGGTTAATATCCAAAATATATAAAACACTCAGACAACTCAATAATAATAATAATAATAATAATAATAATAATCCAATTAAAATGGGCAGAAGATCTGAACAGATACTCCTCCAAAGAAGAATTACAGATGGCCAATAGACACACAAAAAAAATGCTCAAGGTCACTAATCATCAGAGAAATGCAAATTAAAACTACAATGAGTTATCACTTCTCATCTGTCAGATTGGCAATCATCAATAAATCCAAGAACAACAAGTGTTGGCAAGGATGTGGAGAAAAAAGAACTCTCATACACTCTCAGTGGGATTACAAATTGATACAGCCACCATGGAAAACAGTCTGGAGATTTTCCAAAAAATTTAAAAAATGGAAATATCTTTTGACCCAACAATTGCACTTCTGGATATTTATCCAAAGAAAACCAAAACAATAATTTGTAAAGATCTATGCATCTCTATGCATCTCAATATTCATGGCAGCACAATTTACAATAGCCAAGATATGGAAGCAACCTGGGTGCCCATCAGCAGATGATTGGTAAAGAAGTTATGGTTCCTATATACAATGGAATATTACTCAGTCATTAAAAAATGACATCTTACCATTTGCAATGACACGAATGGACCTAGAGGTTATTATGCTGAGTGAAATAAATCAGACAGAGAAAGATAAATACCATATGATTTTATTTATATGTGGAATCTAAGGGAAAAAAAGAACAAATTAATCAAAAACAAACACAGATATAGAGGACAATTTGGTGACAGACAGGGGTGGGAGTGTTGCGGGACTGGGAAAATGGAGTGATGGGTTAAAATAGTACAAATTAGTAGTTGTTAGATGGTCACGGGGATGGAGAGCATGGCATAGGAAGTGTAGTTAGCTTTAATATTTTGGTTAGGTGGAAAACCAGAGGAGAGAAGAAGCAATTAGGGAGATCGTTTTATAAACTATATAAATGTCTAACCAATGTACTGTATACTTGAAACTAAAAAAAAAAAAAAAGGGAATGAAATCTTACCATTCGTAACAACATAGATGGACGTAGAGGGTATTGTTCTAAGTAAAATAAATTGGACTGAGAAAGGCAAATACCATATGATCTCATTTAATAGTGGAATCCAAACAACAAAATAAACAAACAAACAAAGCAGAAACAAACTTAGATAATTGTTGCCAGGAGAGAGGGGCTTGGGGTATGAGTGAAAAAGGTGAAAGGATTAAGGAATATAATTGATTCTTAATAAATACCTACTAAGCAATCAAAGAACAAAACCACAACAAAGAAGTAAGCAAGATTGTCAGGGGCATTAAATAGTACATATAGAAATTCATGTATCTCAATATACCGTAAAGATATTTGCAATAAAATTAATGATCTTGTTAATAATAATTTTACATCATTAGGAACACCTAAGTATATTTAAAGAAAGTTTTCAGCCAGTGTTATTCCATATCTGGGTTCCTAGGTTGGGGGTAGGGGTTATTCTGTATTTTCTTAACTTTGACCAATTTTATTAAAATATGAGGCAATTTACTAAATTATTCAAAAAATAAGCTATGGAAATGGAAACTTAGTAGGTGACTAAACTTAGTTTTAGCATCTTGTGTTTAAAAGTAGATAGAAAATTCTAGCATTTATTCAACACAGATTTCCATCTCAAATGACTAAAACAGTAAAGAAAGTTGTACCATAAATTTGCAGCTTCAGTTATATGAAAAGTTAATCTCTGTCAGGATCTTAAAGATTGCAAGGTAGAAAAACACATAAAACTGTCTTCAATAATGAAGGTATTTCAAAGATACAAGGCAATATGATCTAGTCTTATATCATCAAGAATTAGATGAGAAATTTGAATTGTTCAAGTTACATTCCACAGGCTCATTTCTGCAGAGTTCTTATCTTATTACATCACAGAGGCAAGCACTGTATAAACCTAAGTTATATAAATTTATTGTATAAACTGATTAAAATCACTCAAGTTGTGATTGATAGCATCCATATCATGACCAATTCAAAATATTTATATTTTAAAAGTTAGAAATTGGTAATACATGTTTTACTCAAAGGAGTAAACATCAGCTTCATCGGGGGGAAAGAGAAACCATTTTTACTTAGAGGCAGGAAAAGTCATTTCGGTGTTGATTAGTGTCTGGTAGACAACTACCTCTCTGTGCCCTGGATGTTCTTCCAAAAAGACAGCCTTGTAAATGAAGCTTCATCCAGATAATGACAGATAAAAGCAATGTACTGTTTTGGTGTACTAGCACAGATAAATAACTCTGTCTCAATTCCATAGTTAACTTTTTCTGATTATTTATCTATCTATTTATCTATATATCTATTTATTTATTTTTAGAAGAATAAAACTTTATTTTTCTTCTTTTAATGCCTTAAATATCACATGATTTTGATTTCCCATCCCCATTTTTATTTATTTTTATTTTTAAATGTTTATTGCTGAGACATAGACATTTATTTATTTATTAAAAATTATTGGGATGACATTGATTAATAAAATCGAATGTTTCAAGTGTACAATTCAACAATATGTTGTAAATATATGGCATTTTATGTTCACAACCCAAAGTTAGATTTAGAATAATTTAGTAAATAACCTAAAAATTTTAGTAAATTTGTTTGAAGTTCTATTAAAAATTACCAAAATTACTCTCACCCTTGACTTCAATATGTAACAGTGGCTGAAACTTTCTTTTAATATAATTAGATGTTGTAGAAATTTAAGAAGTACTATTTATGAAAGCAAATGACAATGCACATTTTTCATTGATATTCAAGAATATTTTACTTTTATGAGTCAAAGACATAACAAAATAGTTGAAACTACAAAGTACACGAGCTATGAAAATATATTCTGCAACATGTGTAAAGCATTGATTTTTTAGTAGAATATAATAAAATAGAATTTGAACAATTTGCTCTCTCTATAACCATGATGAATAAAAATTACACCAGGCTAAACTTTCAAACACAAAATCAATAATACTCTGATATTACTGCATTCCATTAAGCAAAAATGATTACTTGAAATATTATTAGGGCAAGTATAAAGATGCAAACAACATAAAAGTAGTTTGATTAATCCATTTTTAATGGCTTACATCAGTTTTAATATTCTTAACTCTTTATTATAATTTGCTAAAAGTCTACATATTGATAAAACAAACAGCTATGTATTTTGTAGCTAATATTTAAAAAATATATATATATTTGAACCTGGCAAATGCAGTAGGCCCTGGCTATCTGAATAAGGTATAGTATAATGGCTAATTCGCATTTATCTTCAATTATTAGTTGCCATTTTCTTTTTCACAATGGCTAATTACATATTATAGTGTACCTCTTTGTCTATAAAAATTATCATAGTAATAAAAGAAAAATCGGTGCTTTTATTTTTAAAAATAATTTCAAGTTAGTCACTTATTGATTTAAATCAGGAACAATTTTTTTTGAAAAAAACTTTTTTATAGATTAATAATAACTAAAACTCCATTGTGTAATTTGTTCATTTTTAAACTGAAGACAGTGCAAATGTGCTTTATATATATATCTAGGAGGAGGAAAAACTGGTTCTGACAAGTATAGTTTTCTGTTTCTTCTCATATTTTTATTAGAACCTGCATTTCATTATTTGAGGAGAAGCAGGGGTCTGGGGTAAAGGATGTCTGGTCAGAATATTTTGTGATTAACAAGCTGTGATGTATATGACAATAAATAATAAGGTGACAGACTGAAGATTAAAGTGCTGATAAGCTTTCAAAATCTACTTAGATTTTTTTTCAGCATTTTTTAAATTAAAAAAATGGTGCGATATTGCTTAATAAAATGCATAGGTTTCAAGTGTACAATTCAATAATACATCATATATTTATTGCATTATGTGTTCACCACCTGAAGTTAAATTTCCTTCTGTCACCATATATTTGATCCCCTTTACCTTTATCTACCTCTCCCCTCTCTCCTTCCCCTCTGGTAACCACAAACTTGTCCATGTCCATGAGTCTCTGCTTGTTATATTTTTTTGTTGCTTTCAATTTTCTTTGTAAAGGCAGCAGATCGATCTTTCTGCCTAGGTATCACCAGCTGCAACACCTGATGGCAACATCAATGTCCTTGTAAATTCTCACCCCCTAAAAAACAGCCAAGACTGAGATCATTGATAGAGTTAACTAGTCTGTATTCTGGACTTCTTATTTACACAGTTTAGAGGAGTTGCTATTACTCTTTAAGTACATTGCTTCAATACTGTCTTTCCTAACTCACAACCATTTGTCTTTTGTCTTTTTTCTTCCTACCCAGCTATTATTAAGCTAAGACATTTTGTTCAGAAACATATTTTAATCTACATATAAAAAAATATATCTGCTTACCTCCCAGTATTGAAAAGTGACAGGTTTATTTCAATAGAGACATGTCCTAGTGATATGCCTGTTTACAGTTTTAACTCTCCACTGAATAAAAGAAGAACTAAGAAAGTAATTTTTGTAGCAGGATTATCTGTTTGATGCTTCCTAATTAGATAGTCTGATGGTTTAAGGAAATTAATAGTGTGATGACTTTCAATCCAAGGCTTGAAAGTATTTATTAAAATCATTTAAAGTACAGAATAATAATATGGAGGTATATATTTGCTTACTGTGTAAAAAGGGACTATAGAAATTAAATAAAAATGGAATATGTCTTGTTAAAGTCTATGTAGAGGCTAAATAGAATGACAAAAAAAAAATGAAAAAGTTCTTGCCCTCAAATTAATCTTTAGACTAGAAATCACCAAATCATTAACTATGCTATATCTTGTCAGTAGATTATGCAATGCCCATTTAATGATATAGGCAAAGTGTTGGAGAAATAAGAAGGGAGAAGAACATGAAACTGTAAGAAGATAAGGAGTTATGCAAAATATATAAGAATAAAAACAGAAATTGACAACAATGCATAGATAGGCTCTAAAAATCCTTCAGAGGTATTAGTCTTCAACCACACTTTATACTATACATTTCTCCAAGGCTGATCTTCATATTTCTTGCATAAATTTGCATAGGCAGAGTGGGCCATACTATGGAGAGCCTTCAAATGGTAACAATGATGGTGAGACTTGATGTAGTAGGAATCTAATGGTCAGAATAAAGGAATGCAGTGAAGAAACCAGTGAGATATACTTAACAGAAGTCTGAAAATCAATTTCGGAAAAGAGAGTAGGAGAAGGGGAATAACAGCTCAGAGATTGTTTTATAAAATTTAAAGATTCTTCTGATGGAGGGACACAATGCAAAGACATGAAACACAGAACTCTATTACTTACAGCTTCATAGGAAGGAAAGCTGCCATGAAGGGATGCATAGGGGGTTACACTAAGGGATAAGTTAAGCATAAGATGGAGCTGTAGGAGCTGCCTTGCTAAGAGCTTACATATGGGAAGCAGAGGTGGAGGTAGCTAGGGTTCACTGGCTTCCTGGGGATTTACTAATTTGAATAATTTCCCTGGCTCCCGGTCAGGGAGCTGTTTTTCCCAGTTGCTTGGTACTTGGCTAAAGAGCAAGATCCTGATAAAAGAAGAGTTGGTTGGAACTTAGTAAACTCTCAGTAAAGAGAAGTTGAGAGTTTTAGCCATGACTTAAAAACTGTGTCAAGATAAAACTTGTGAAATATTATATTACAGAGATTAAGACAGCAATCTAAGTATGAAGCACAGATAAACAGAACCAGGATTATAGTGGTAGGGAAGATGTACAAATATAGGGGATATTTTTATAGAAGGATGAGACTAAGTAAAGAAACCTTCCCAAGGACTGGCACAATGTTATGCATATAGTAAGTACTCAATGAATATTAGTTGAAAGAAAGAATGAGAGAAAAGTATCAAGGTTTCCAATCTGAATAGTGCTTACTGTATTGAATGGTGGTGCTAATTTACAAAACATACAAGGATACAGACCTCTTTTATATGGTAGATTGGAGATGTTAGTGGCACTGATTTATTTAGATCTGTACTTATCAAGTTTAATGTGATATTAAACTATCTGTGCAGAAAAATCTTTTATGAGAATGGGTATGTCTTCCTCAGAATAATGCAGTGTTGTTTATAGAGAAAAAAGTGGCAACAAGCTGAAATCTTAAAACAGGATCTTTGGAGGAGAGAGTAACAGACTCTGCAAAAAGTTCCAGGCTTTTCTCTGATCCCTGGTTACTTGATGCTACCTAGAATCGGTATGATTGAAAAAAAAAAAAAAAAGACATTTTTGAATGAATGATTCAAAGTAACTTTAGAATTTTATTTCTTTCTATCTTAAAAAAAATATTTCAAACTTACCAGAAAGATAAAAAAAATTAAAAAAGGCAAAGTTAATGTGGTCAGCAGTTTCCTACTCTATTCCCAGGAGACTCAGGTTGGTCCTTCCAGCAGCACAAGCAGCACCAGTGTGGAAGGACGAATGTAGTACACTTAGCCTTTCCAAACGTAGTTTGACCATGTATGATGTGTACGAGTGTGTGTGTATGTGTGAGTGCATGTACACGTGCGCGTGAGAGATAGAGAGATGGTATATGTGTGTGTCTGCATGCATGAGTGTATGTTGTTATACTGTTTTTAGAAACCAAGAAGAATTAAGAACCTAGAATCTTAACTCATTCTAACCCCTAAAATTCAGCCTCTAAGTTTGAAATGAGCTTTTTAAATTTTTTTCTCAATGTGAAGAACTATGCGGAGCTAAGAATATTTTCTCAAACAGATCTCACAACTTAAAAATTCATGCCCATAAATAAAGAGCATTGCTTTACTTGGAGAAAAAAAAAGCGTTCAGTTTTATAGAGAAACAAAGAAAAAGGGATAAGGCTGAGACAACTGTTTTGTGAACTAACTACAGGAAGAGACATTCGACTTGTATCTCTTATTTATTTTATACATGTTGGAATGCAAAGTAAAAGGCGTTACATACATGATATTCGTTTGGGGAAATGTCACCACTATGATCAATGCCCGCGACAGGAAAAAGGGCAATACTATCCTACATTGAGGACTGTTAGACATCAAAAAGACAGTACAGATAAAGTCTTTGAAACAACAGAGTCACTGAAGTGGTACACAGATATTTTTTAAAAAATCCTAAAACTAATATTTATTGAGTATCCATTAGTTATCAGGCATTATATATTATTTGTCTTACTTTAATTTCCAATATCCCTTTAAGGTATGTGGGACAAAATTTGCTCAGAAGGACAACTCAAGTAGCATTAAGGAAGATGGAGATTTTAAAAATTGAAAAGAGTGAAAAAGTAGTTTTTATTTATAAATATGATTATGTAGTTAATTATTTGTAAAGCGATGTTTGTTTTTAAGCAAGGACTTATAAAAAATGTAGTTGTGATGGACTCGGGATTTTTAGTAACACAAATCTGGGTTCAAACCTAGGTGTAGCAAATTACAATCTCTCTGATTTTGGCTA
>NW_011889065.1:758679-762086 GCF_000151845.1 Pteropus vampyrus
TTGATTACCTAGAGAATGAGAGTGAATCAAAGTGAAGTTTTAAGTGTGGGTCTTGGGTCACATAGGTAAATGAGGAAGAAACAACAAAGGAAACTAAAAAGATAGAGCAAGTGAAATAGGAAGAAAATAAGGAGTATGTGGTGTCCTGGAAGCTATGTGAAAAAAAAAAAAAAGAGTGCAACAGACAGACCAAGTAGGATAAAAATCATATTTAGTAATATGGAGCAATTGGTGTCATTGATGAGAGCTGCTTTCAGTAGAATGGTTGGGAGCAAATGCCTGATTGAAATGAGTATAGAAAATCAACATGGGAAGAATTTTGCAGACAGTAAATATAGACAACTCTTAAGAAGTTTTGCTTTAAAATGGAGTACAAAAATGCTGAAGAGTTTTCGTGGAATTAACATACAGAGAATAAATGAGAATACCTATATGTTGATGGACATGATTCAATAGAAAGAGAAAAAATAATGATGTGGTAGAGAGAATTGAGAAGTAGTGAAACAACGTCATTGGGTGATGTCGGAAGCCAGCTGACCAAGTCAAACCAGGTCCCTGAATGGGGGAGCGGGGACTGAGAAAAAAGAGAAGACAGACAGGGTGCAAGAGGGAGAACAGATCTCACAACTGTCTCTCCAAGTTTATTTCTTAGGCTCCTTTTTATACATAATCTATTCCTTTGTGTATCCCAAGATAACATAGTTAAAGTAACATCTTGAAGATCAAGGTACAATCGAAACTCCCTTCGACACTCCCTTCCTAACTCCTGTTTCTAATCTTAATCTTCTTCCTCCTGGAATTCCTCAGAACCAGCCTTTTCCCTTTTATATGCAAGCAGGCCTCCTGAGATAATCCATGCACTCCTTTGAATTTTGGGAGCTTTAGCTCCCTACAGGGTGAAAAGGAATGGGAGATCTAAGTAGAATGCTTGCAGTTATATAAAATCATGCAGTTATATAAAATCATGCAGTTATATAAAATCATGCAGTTATATAAAATTATGCAGTTATATAAAACCAGCTCACCCATAGTAATAGCCTTTCTATGTTGAATGTATGGATACAGATGCACACAGGTAGGTGGGTAGAGGTGGTAGATGAGCATGATAAACTTATTTTCTTATTTCTTGCATTTTCTCAGTGACCAATGGAACAAGGTCATCAGATCAGAGCGAGGAATGTGAAGATTTTGGAAGTGTAAAAAAAAAAAAAAACCTGTGTGTGATGGCTATCTAGAAGAGTGGAATGGTGAATAGACTAGAGAAAGAAGAAGGGCAACAAGAAGAAGGGCAACACTAAAGTCTTACTTGAGGTTAGTGGCCATGAATTTAAAGTGACACCAGTCAACACAGATGCATGTTTTTCTTCACTATGTTCAGCTGTGTGAACATGGCCTTAGAGTGTTGTATTTAATTTGTGTTGCTGTTTTGTCAGGTAAGTGAGATGAAAGAAGAGAGTGTGCATATAGGAGAGTGACCATAATCATGGGCCATAGTATCTAAACTGGCTAAAGATGTATGTAAAGACATGAAACAGGAAACAGTGAAAAGGTGGTGTAATCAATGGAAAGTAGATGCTAGTGTGGTTGAAAGATAATTAGAATTGGAGCCCTGCAGATGATGAATTTGGGATACTGATAGTGGTGATTCAAGAATGAGTTTTGTGAAATTGAAATTATAGAAAGGTCTAGAGAATGAACCATAGCAAGGAATGGCTGATGTAGGTGGAGGACCAAGATCATTAGAAGAAAAGAGGTTTAGAAACTTAGAATTAAAAAATTTAAAGAAACCAATAAGATTTATGACATGGGTAATATTGTAGAATATTATAGTGACTTGGGAGGTAAAATCTTTATAAAATATGGATGAATGATCCTGATGTTTGTAAAAGACTTCAGGAAAAAGCAGTAAAGAGTGGCATAATCTGATGACATGAGATTTAGTGTTGGGTGAGGGAGGGAGAACAAATTGTCTATAAGTGGCAACTATTATACCTCCAGGTCCAGTGACATGAGATTACACACATAAAAGATTTAGCATAGCATTTAGAACATAGTAAGCATCAATAAATGCTAGTTATTGCAAAATACATTACATAATATGTTTTTTAAACATACTTTTTTGAAAAATACAAGATTTTCTTTGTTCCTTAAATCTTTCAAAACAACAATTCATACTATTTGGTATAGTATAAACATCATTGTATTGAAGGTAGTAGAATGGAATAGATGCCTTTTAGAGTTTTGATGAGTTTCAACTTCTGAAAGTTGTTATATGAGAGTAAAAAGAGCATGGGCCAATGCCAAGGCTGGGTTCTGGGCAGGGAATATCTCTTCAGTGTGGGACATCACACATCCCACTACACATTACCCTCTCTGTCAGACAGGTACATTTTGGTAGCAGTGTCAAGGAGACAAAGTCAGGCTGTTGGGGAAATTATAAATTGACTAATGCCATGTTTGTTAACAGGAGAAGGGAATAAAGGGAGACTTGGTCAGCACAGACAGATGCTATGACTGGGTCTGAAAGAGTTACAGTATTTCTCTATTTACAAATTACTCACTCTGACATTAGCCATGAAAGCCTCTGGTCTGATATAAAAGGCACAGAGTTGGTTAATTCTGAGCTACTTCCTCTTCTCAGCTCTCTATTCAGGAAAATTTTGCAAAACTCCCACATTTTTGGGTGTTAAATGTGCAGGGTTTTTTTTTTTTTTTCAACTTTGCAATTGTTCTTAGCATAACAACCATCACCTCCTGAAAATGTAAATACTTAAGAGAGTAAATTATGTTCAAAAACCTTGTGTCAAATATGTGTCAGCTTGATTGGGTCAAAGGTATCCAGATACTTGACTGAACATTATTTCTGGGTGTGTCTGATAGAATGTTTCTAGATAAGATTAGCATTTAAATCCTTAGACTCAGTAAAGAAGATTATCCTTCACAATGTGGATGGTCATCATCCAATCTCTTGACCCTTTTCCCGTTTAGAAAAGAAAAATGCAGCTCATTGCCAGTATTCATTTAAAATCACACATAGAAATGCCACATTTTCTAGGATTTGACATTTTCAGTGATTGAACTACTAAAAACAGAATGCTATAAATAGAATAATGTCATTTGCTCTCAAAGACTATAGATATACTAGGGTGATGTGAAAATAATAATAAAAATGATATTTCATGGTAAACTTTGTGGGTAAAGTTAGAACTAATTCATTAGTTATCCTGGGGTAAATGCTGCAGCCACAAGCACTGCCAGTGAGTATTTTAGGGGTAAACGGGAAAAGGGTTGAAAACCTGAATCAAACAAAATGTGGAGGAAGGAAGAATTCACCTTTTTTCTGCCTGACTTTGAGCTGGAACATCGGTCTTCCTCTTCCCTCTAACTGAGACTTAGACACTATTGAC
>NW_011889065.1:762136-763978 GCF_000151845.1 Pteropus vampyrus
TGGAGGAAGGAAGAATTCACCTTTTTTCTGCCTGACTTTGAGCTGGAACATCGGTCTTCCTCTTCCCTCTAACTGAGACTTAGACACTATTGACTCCCTGATTTTCAGGCTTCTAGACTTAGATTGAACTACACCACTGGTTTCTTCTGGGTCTTCACTTGCAGATGAAAGATCACAGGACTACTTAGCTTCCATAATTCTATGAGCCAATTCAAACAAATAAACAAACAAACAAATAAATAAATATCCATTGGTTTCATTTTATTCTATTAGTTTGTTTCTCTGGAGAATCTTGACTAATATAAACTTTTGAAGTTTTTCAAAGTGTTTCATTTATTTACTATATTTTTTCAATTATAGTTGACATTCAATATTATATTAGTATTATAATATCATATTATATTAGTGTCAGGTATATACCATAGTTGTAGATATTTGTATAACTTGTGAAGTGATCCCTCAACCAATAGGTTTAGGACCCAGTTAGTAATTACAATATTATTGACAATATTCTCTACGCTGTACTTCACATATCAATAACTATTTTGTAACTGCTAATTTGTACTTCTTAATCCATTTACTTTTTTTCACTCAGTCCTCTTATCACCCTACCATGTGGCAAACATCAATTTGTTCTCTATATCTGAGTCTGTCTCTGATTTCTTTGTTTGTAATTGCATCAAATGGAAATGAAAATAAAGCCAGGGTAGAGATACTTATATCTGATAAAATAAACTTTAAAACAAAGGCTATAAAAAGAAACAAAAAATGGCATTACAAAAAGATAAAGGGATCAATAAATCAAGAGGACATAACACTAGTAAACATATATGCATCCAACATAGGAGCACCTACATACATAAAGCAATTGTTGACTGACATAAAAGGAGAGATCAACAGTAATACACTCATAGTAGGAGACTTTAACACCTCTTTGACACCAATGGACAGATCTTCCAGGCAAAGAATCAACAGAGAAACAATTGACCTAAAAGACATACCTGGTGGATTTAATAGATATTTTCAGAGTGTTTTATCCCAAAGCAGCAAAATACACATTCTTCTCAAGTGCACACGGAACGTTTTCCAGGATATATCACATGTTAGGACACTATACAAGTCTCAATAAATTTAAGAAGATTGAAATCATATCAACCGATTTCTCTGATCGCAATGGTATGAAATTAAAAATCAACTACAAGACGAAAACTGGAAAATACACAAACACATGAAGGCTAATAACATGCTACTAAACAATTAGTAGATTAACAAAGAGATCAAAGGAAATCAAAAGATACCTAGAGACAAATGAAAATGAAAACACAACAACTCAAAATCTATGGAACACAGTGAAAGCAGTCCTAGGAGGGAAATTCATTGCAATACAGGTCTACCTCAAGAAACAAGAAAAAGCTCAAAAAACAATCTAACATTACACTTAAAAGAACTAGAAAAAGAAGAGAAAATACAGCCCAAAGTGAATAGAAGGAAGGAAATAATGAAGATCAGAGTGGAAATAAATGAAATAGAGTCAAGAAAAACAATTCAAAAGATTATTGAAACCAAGATCTGATTCTTTGAAAGGATAAACAAAATTGACAGACTCTTAGACAGAGTCATCAAGGAAAAGAAAAGAAAAGACTCAAATAAATAAAATCAGAAATGAAAGAGGAGAAATAACTATGGACCCCACAGAATTAAAGAGATTCATAAGAAAATACTATGAGCAATTATATGCCAACAAATTGGACAACCTGGCAGAAATGGATACATTCCTCGAAACATACAATCTCCCAAGACTGTGTCAAAAAGAAACAGAAAATCTGAACCGACCAATTAACA
>NW_011889065.1:766088-767763 GCF_000151845.1 Pteropus vampyrus
AAAATGATCCCATTTACAATTGTATAAAAAACAAAATACCTGTGCATAAATGTAACCAAAGAAGTAAAAGATCTGTACTTAGAAAATTATAAGACATTGAGGAAAGAAAATGAAAAAGATAGAAATAAATAGAAACATACTATGCTCATAGATAGAAAGAATTAACATTGTTAAAATGCCCATACTACCCAAAGCCATTTACAGATTCAATGCAGTCCTTATCAAATTACCAATGGCATTTTTCACAGAACTAGAAAAAATAATCCTAAAATTTACATAGAACCATAAAAGACCCTGTATAGCCACAACAATCTTGAGAAATTAGAACAAGTTGGAGGTGCCATGCTACTTGATATCAAACTATACAACAAAGCTATACAATTGAAACAACATGGCACTAACACAAAAATAGACACATAGATTAATGGAACAAATTGAGAGCCCAGAAATAAACCCACACCTATGTGGCCAATTAATTTATGACAAAAGAGGCAAGAATATACAATGAAGTAAAGACAGTCTATTCAATAAGTAGTATTGGGAAAACTGGACAGATACATGCAAAAAAAATGAAACTGGATAACTTTCTTACACCATATACAAAAATAACATCAAAATGGATTAAAGGCTTAAATGTAAGTCCCGAAACCATAAAGCTCCTAGAAAAAAAACAGAGGCAATAAAATCTCTGACATTGCTCTTAGTAATATTTTTTTTTTCAAATATATCTCCTCAAGCAAAGGAAACAAGAAAAAATAAACAAATGAGACTACATCAAACTGAAAAGTTTTTGCACAGAAACCACCAACAAAGCAAAGGCAACCTGCCAAATGGTAGAAGATATTTGCCAATGATATGTCAGTTATTGAATTTTAATGAATATACAAAATCTAAATTTTTATAAGGCAACAATTTTGTTAGAGTGATTGTTGTTTTTCTATGTACCTGCGTCAGAATTTTTCTTAAAGGTGTTGTTCAGGCTGTACTTATTTATCATTGAGATAGACTAAAGTTCTGCTTCCTCATAACATTCCACAGCGGAGCACAAGTGTTTTTTGGACATTATATGTGCCAAGCTCATCTCCATTAGCACAGACATTGAAAAATGTTGTTTTTTTTTTTTGAAGCTATTGATAAGTGATAACCCTGAGGTGGTTCAGGAAATATTTGTTCTAACCTATCAATCTAAAACCTAAGCTGATCTCTGAAAAAAAAACATTGTCTTTTCAATGAACTTATTTTTCTTCAGTGAAGACCTGTTATGGCAAAACAATTTCTTTGGAGAAATTAATTAGGCTACAGGGAACTCTTACAGTATAAATAGATGTATATTGGTGCCTACAAAAGCCACTTGAAATTGAAGTGAAACCTTGAAGGAATTAAAAAATTTCAGTTCATGACTTTTCTAAATATTCTGTTCCCTTTTTATATAAGACACATATAAGAAAATGGAAACATTAATAAAATATTAGACTTATCTTTCCAATAATATATATTCCTTGAATATTAAAAAAACTTGCCAAGATCTCTTATATTATGCATCCCATATCATCCACTTTTTGAAAACAAAAAAATAAAATCTCATTTTGATGGAATATATTGCTCAGGAGATTCCTGAGAAACTGCTTATTGGAAGTAGTTTGTGACCATGAATACCTAAAAATAAACTTTTTTC
>NW_011889065.1:767813-768273 GCF_000151845.1 Pteropus vampyrus
TTCTAAATATAGTTATATCATAATTTTGGTTGCATTAATATTCAGTTCATATTTTACCAAGATTATGGCATCCCTAGAACTAAGTTATATAGAAAACTGTGACTACTTTTTTTTCCTGAAAACTCAAATTTTGTGCCAATTTAAAAAAAAAAAATCTCCTTTCAAAATATTGAAGCATATGGTGTTTTATTTATTTTCTCTTTTCAGAGGACTCTCTTTTGGAGTTTTCTAATGTTTCTCAATCTAGACTGGGTTTCCTTCTTTACTTTTGCCAAGTAGTCATCCTGGAATTTCCTTTCACTATCTTCCTTTGATGTTTTCTTCATCACTCTCTTTTGTTTGGATCTCTTAGATTATGCATCCCATATCATCCACTTTTTGAAAACAAAAAAATAAAACCTCATTTTGATGGAATATATTGCTCAGGAGATTCCTGAGAAACTGCTTATTGGAAGTAGTT